>NW_025798801.1:0-22240 GCF_021613505.1 Equus quagga
AAAACTCTCTAAAAGTGGATGTGTTTGGCTGTGTGACTTTGGCAGCTAAAGGCACACTTTTGAGGTAATAAAAAGAAATATTTCTGAGGACCGTATTTTGATTCTTACCTCTATAATGCCGTAAACGTAAAGCTGTATTCCAATAATACTTTTTCCGGATAACTCAAACATTTTCCCACAATTATAAATAAAGCATTTTTCCTAAAGTCAATTTTATTTCTGGTTAACTGACAGAACTAAAATTACCCACTGTAGTCAGACAAATAACCTCCATACTTTGAATTTTTCCCTACTAACTTACTAGTACATCCTAGAACTTGCCGTGCACGACCACAGAGTTCAGAGAACGGCCTGCCCCTGGACAGTTACAGCTATGGTGACACAGAAGTGCAGAGCCAATGCCATCACGGGGAACCCGGAGCTCCAGAGAAACCCGCCTACCACCCACCCCCACACACGCTCCCCACGCAGCGGGAAACGGAGTCACGTGCCGGGACAAACAATAAAGGCTGTCTCCACACAGCCAAGTGCTCAAGCATACCTCCTGCGAATTACAAAATAAATTTAGAAAACAAGGGTGACCCAAACTTGGGCCAATTTGAATAGTTTGTGACCCTACAGGAACCATGAACTTCCAGGGACGAGGACCGAGGCGCACTGCCACAAACCTTACGGATTTTATTCCAGCATGTGCAAGCGTGTGCACTAGAACACGTCAGCAAAATCTAACGGACACATTTTTCCTGGCAGGGCTCCAGGAGGCAAAAGGCCTGGCTGGGATACGTTTCACAAAGGCAAATGGCAATTACCCAAGTTACTTTAAAACATTTTTATACAGTTCAAAGACAGCAACGTTCAAAGCACGTTTTGCTGTTCAATGGTGTCTGCGGATTTCCATTCACTGGGACCTGAAAGACTGAGTATTCCTAGGGCATGGTGAGCAATAACAGAAACAATGGCACTTCGCCTGAAATAAAACCAGCAGTGGGCCAGTCAAGAAGATTAGCATGATTCTGAGAAGAGAACGAAAATGAGGCAGGGTTCACAAAAGGGAACCCAACCGGCAACTCTACAGCTAAAGGCACGTGGCCTCTAGGGGAGAGGGTCCCCGGGCCCCAGCATGGTCCTGGGGGCGCACTGTAGGTCCGGGTGCCACACCAATGAGGGTGTCTCAGGGTACTTGAGTGGCCAGACGACCTTTCCTATCGTCAGACTGACCACAGAACCCACCAATCGTCAGCCTGTCGCAAGGCCCAGCTTTGCCATCTGACCACTGGCTCTCGCCCATCTTCCCCATTCTCAAGTTCAGAGCTTCCCTCTGGGACTGCTAACTGCCCCTTGTTGCAGAGGGCGGTTCAGTTTCAGTTTTCTGTCGCCAGTTCACTGGGATACTGTCTCTCCTTACCTCGTTCATCTACTTAATTCTGGTTGACATACGGTCAACCAACACACAACCTGCTCCCGATCAGAACGAAGCCAGAGAAACACGCACACACTATTCCTCCATGCCCCTACCCCGGGGCATCGCAGCCTCTGAGCACCTCTGCAGAAAATGATCACCCTGCTATCACCTATTTTCAGAGTCAAGACAAATCGGAATCAAAATTTAATAAACAGGCCACAAAATCAAGAGTCTACTTAAAATAAAAATACAAAATCTACTGGAGGAGGAAAAAAGGGGCAACACAGTGAATATTTCCTGACAGATCATAGCCCGCACGGCAAACTCTGAATGCTGGTGATCAAGTCGGAGCGGTGGCTGCAATTACACACTCAGTTCTCCCTATTTTAGGATGGCTGGCACTGTTGCCAGTGCTTTACATGTGTTTATGTAGCGACAGATGTGTGTCTAACACTCACAAAGCCGTGTGAGGCGCGTACCGCTGCACTCCCATCTTAGAGGAGGAAACGGGGAGTGCAGCAAGGTTAAGCGGCCCCTCCCCCCAGAGCTGACGCACTGGAGCCGGACTCGGGGCCCCACGCCCGGCAGGGAGCCCTCCTCGTCAGACAGCTCTCTGGGGGACGGGAGCCTCCCCTGAGTCCTCTCCCCCTTCCTGAGCAGAGGCTCTCAGCCCCCCAGGAAGCACCGTCTGTTAAAAGCTTTAGGTTAACCTTTCAGAAGGTAATATATACACATAAATAGATACTACATTTATTAAATAAACATTAGTTAAAAATCAGGCACAACCGAGAAGTGTTCAGTGAGATGGACGAATAATGAAAAGCTTACTTTTTTTGAAGTTTTCGGTTTTTCTCCGCCTGTCCTCCCAGTTTGCTGAGTCCCAAGGCATCCTGAGCTGAGTTTTCGGTCTCTGAAACACCAGCTGTGAGGGCCCAGTGGTTGAAACAGCGAGAGAAATCAACACAGCCGCATTAGGTGAATTCAGAAACAGGTGGAAGAGCACTTGCAGGCAAAGAAAACCTCTAAAGGCTAAGTTTCTGACTAGGCAACCAAGGCACGAGAATGCTCGAGAGACAGTGAGCCCCTTCTGTCTGGGACGCCAGGTTGTTCAGGGCCAAAGAACATCCACCGTGGCTCTCTGGGTCGCATGTGTCCCAGAGAAAACATACGCCTCCTGAGCTTTCACTCCCTGAGAACGCCCAGCGTCTTCGACAGACCGCCCGTGGGAACAACTGGGGGCACACAGTAGGCACACACACGGCAGGCCCCCCGCCTCCATCCTAAGGGTTAAGAATGTTTGCTGGAAGCCACCCACCTTGTCCTAATGACTCCTTGCCAGCATGTCCAGGTCGGCCCTTTTCTTTCTTGCCAAACAAGCGGCCGATGGAGGACTTGATGCCCTTCTTCTTGGGGGCTTTGTGGAGCGAGTCCTGGCTACTATTACTACTGCTGGGGTTGCTCACGGGACCGTCCTGTGAGCCTGTGGAGCTTTGGGGACAGAAAACGATCTTTAATGAGCGCCCTCGTCCCAACACAACGTTCCATTCACATGCACTAGAACACTCCACGCTTTTAATACTTGCTCTTCCAACTACACGAGCATTCCAAGTCTCCTCCAGGCATGTCTCCTTCGCAAAATGCATCGCGTGTAGAAACGAAGGCTCCCAGCCATCCCACCACGGAGAACCGTTTCTGAGGAGCTGAGGCTCTGAGCCGGAGCTCTCCTTCTGAGAAGGCTTCCAGTCCGAACCATGGAAGGCAGAGAGCACCTTGAGCCCACCTGAGGGCCGCCCCTCGGCTGTGAAGATGCTCTCCCAACTGGAGGCCTGACCCCAGCGCCCCAGCAACCTCCCCAGTGCGACCATCCCTGCCGCGAAACAAGAGCCACAGGGCCTACTGCAGAGGCGGCGAGGATGGACACCTGCACCCGCCACCGAGGGCTGCCAGGGCGGGACAAAAGCACAGCCCGTGATAGTTTGACACAGGAGCACACTAGTCACCCACCGGCTCTAATGGTCCCTGTGGGGAGGCGCTCGGAGCGCTGGGGACGAGGTGGGGCTCTCCACAGCTCAGAGGCAGAGAGCGCATCCGAGCAGCAGGACACGGACGGTCCTGCAGAGCAACGGTCAGAACACGCCACATACTTAGCAAATGCTCCACAAGAAGAGAAAGTTCTCACAATAGTCAATTTGCAGACTCTGAAGACATGAAGGCTTTCTAAGATTGCTGGTATCACTGAACTCCCCTCTTTCTAAACTCACTTCGCCCAAACAGACAGCATCTTCTGCTGGGCTCACCTGAGCTCCCAGGGCAGCCCGAGGGCATCATCTAAATCAACTCAACTCAATTAACCGGTATTTCTTTAAAGTCATCATTCTGACTTTTTTCCCAAGAAGAGAGCAATGGATTTCTGAAAGCTGAGCATGGGAAGGCGGTCTGTTTGGAGCTGGGCTAGGGTGGGACGCTGCCCTCCTTACTTCCGTAAGTCCCTGATGTCCTCGTGGCTGACCGTGTGCAGCGCCCCTTTGTGCAGCCTGTCCAGCCGAAGGGACCGCGGGGAGGGCGGGGGCGAGGTTTCACATTTTATTGTCGTCTTGTCGTCTCGTACCTCTTCTAGGGAGGCTGGCAACTGAGGGGTTGAGACCAGTGTAAAATTAGTGAACAACACACTGTGACCAAAAAAACCCCACAACACATAGGCTTTAAATTATAACCATAAACTTATGTGGAAATCCATGACCTATGCTTTCTACTGAGTACAACCAGCCTCGTTTTAGCCCAACGCCACGTTAAAGGACCGTCTTACTTATCAGGAGCAGGAGCACAGAGCAGAGCCCGACTCCTGGCCTACGAGCACCAGAATGAGCGCAGAGACCCGGGCAGGACACACGGGCACTCCTCCTCCTGAGCCTCCTCGCAGCCCGAGGGCCCGCCCGCCCTAGGATCCTAGGCCACCATGAGGACAGCCACTGAAGGGCACCGAGATCTGAACCACGCCCAAAACCTCGTCCTCACACAGCACGCACGGCACTCACTGTCCCTGATGAGGAGCTGAAGATGAACGTGTTTATCTCCTGATGCATTCAGAAGAAACACCAGAGAGGGCAGAAACCTCTTGGGTAAACTGTCCAGAACTTTTTGTTTTGGGAGAAAAAGAGAAATAGCTTGTACCATGATGCACTATCATTTTGAGTAGTGATGCACCTTCCTGGACTCTGTAACAAGTGGAAAAGCTAAAAGGGATCTAACTGCTGCATCCCAGACACGCCTGTCTGTCTCATACGTCTCAACGTGCAGGACGGATGCTATAAACTGAGGTCTTTCTACGCGGTTTAAAAGCAATTTGTTCAAGCTGGCTCAAAGCAGTCCTGGCCTTCCACTGGAAGATCCTCTCCTTCAGACTGCCAGTTTTCCCGTGTCGGGGAACGTGAGGACAGGAAGGAGGCGGTGGGGAAAACGTTAACCCTGGCAGGTCTTACTGATCCATGGGGCTCCGTGGTTAAGGCAGGGCTCGAGTTCTCAAAACGCGCGTGGCAGGCATTTGTACAAACAGCAAGACCTGAGCAGCCAACTTGGGCTTTTTTAATGCGACTGTGTAGAGTATCGCTCCACTGCAGCCCCACAGCGGCTCAGTGACAACCAAGGGGATTAGTGCAAAACGGAGTCGAACTCATTTAAGATAGAACCTTAAGCCGTAGCTGGATAGATTCCGCATGCTCTCCTGATTTCAGATTACAATCTGCAGACAACCAAAGGCTATGACGGCTAGAAACTATCAATACGAAACTGAAACAGGGAGAGATTTCAAACTGAGGTTAAAACAATCACCTATAAAAAACAAAAAAGAACAGGACAGGGAGCAGTCCACGGGACTGAGTTCACTGTCCTCAGCGGAGACAGAGCTCAGGAGGAACGGCCCGCCCCGGCCGGTGGCTGCTCCCATTGTGCCCCCGGGGTGAGGGGCCCTGCCCAGCCTGGGGCCCGCCAGGCTGGGGCCTGCACGCTCTTTCAGAGCTGACTGGAACGAAGCTCCCCGACAGCTGGGGGGTCACGGCGGCGTAGGCCAGGGACGCTGAGGAGGAGGACAGTGCGCGGCCCACGCCGCCCGTGTCTGCACCATGCCTGCACTCCTGCCTTTCATCCTCACCACAGCCCCACAGCAAGGCCCTCAAAGTAGCCAGCCAGCCAGCCCACAGTGCCGTGAGCAACAGAGTCAGGCTGTCCTGCCTGGACGTCAATCAACACGCTCCTTCCTTCCCTGAGAAAGCCTTCCCACCGAGGGAAACACGGATGCGAGTCGGCGGGACTGAGGGCGTGCTGTGCACCGTGGGGCCGGTTATAAGCTCTCAGCTCCTTGCAGATCATGCACGGACGGGCACCGTCTGCGGCCACCCCGAGGAGCGCGCTTCTGTCGTTGTCTTCACTTAAACAGGAGGGCAAACCAAGGCGCAGAGAGGGCGAGCAGCACACCCGGGTCACAAATCATCACTGACAGCGGGCACTTGAGCCTGCGTTTCGCTGAATCGCCACGGTGCTCTGCGCAGCGGAGGGCTCCCACGGCTGCCGCCCAGCTCATGTGCTCTAAGCGCTGCGGTCAGAGGACAGCTGCCCGAGCATCCGAAGGGCGGCCTACGAGCGCAGGATCAGGCAGCTTCTGGGTGGGGGTCCAGGCTATGCACATGGCGTGAAGGTTAGGAGGAAGGCATTCTGGTCAACAGATCTGCTCCCCAGTGCGTGCACGTCCTCCAAGAACAGGGAGGCCCGATTCACGACTATCTATAAGAAGAGGCCCGCTGGCCCCCGCTGTCAGGGACGAGTGAGGAGGTGAGAGAATCTGCAGAGAAGTCAGGCCGTGGGAGAAGCGACTCAGTGTCCTGGTTTTGAAATCAGACCAGTCCACACTGCAGCGTTCCCTAACTGTGTGCCCCTAGGCACAGCACGTGGCCTCTCTGAGCCTCCGTTCCACATCTGTCCATGGGGATAACAACAGTAACCTGCATCTCACGGGAAGTCCATGAGGACGAAAGAGCAGACTCGTAAAGCACTCAGCACAGGGCCTGGCATACAGTAAGAGCTTACCACAGCTAGCTATGTTTTTTTTTTTTTTGAGGAAGATTAGCCCTGAGCTAACTACTGCCAATCTTCCTATTTTTGCTGAGAAAGACTGGCCCTGAGTGCACATCCGTGCCCATCTTCCTCTACTTTATATGTGGGACACCTCCCACAGTATGACTTTCGCAAAGGGGTGCCATGTCCACACCTGGGATCCGAACCGGTGAACCCCAGGCTGCCGAGGAGCAGAACATGCGAACTTAAGTGCTGCGCCACCAGGCTGGCCCTTCTAGCTATGCTTATTAAAATTAGTTTTTCCCCAAACTAAAATCTGTGGCTCTGCTTCAGTAATTTCTCATTGAAAAAATACTATATCCATTATAAATAAGCATGCAACGATGAGAAGGCAAATGAGTGGAAGAAAGGCATACCCTTACGCCTGTCCCAGCATTCTATGCAAACCACCAGTGACCTGTCTCCAACAGGACAATCATCATTTGTGACATGCCAGGTGAGTGTCAACATGTCCATTTAAATGTGAATGATTCACAGGGCTCATTCTTGCCAAATGATAGGTGCCCGTCAATACTTCAGAGAAACAAAGGAATGTTAAATTACTAAACACTTTACCTTTCTACGATGTTTCCTTAAATCACTAGGCTGACAGACGCATGCAAAGAAATGAAGAGAAACCAGATTTACTGCATACTCTGAAGTTAAAAATTCAAGGATCAGTACAGGTAAATATATTAAAAAGAGAATGACAAGACAGATATAAGTGAGCTAAGATTCAGAGAAAACGTAACTGGAAATGGAACATCTTTTTCACCATGAAATTTAAACAGTAAGTTATTCAAGATTTACTAGAGAAACACTATAAATTGTTACTCAGGGAGATAAAATTCTATTACAACATACACAATTTATTCAAATACGGCATTTTATATAACAAAGGGCCCTGACAGTTGTCTATTCTAAGCCAAACTTCTCTATAACTTAGTTTGCCCTAATGAAAAACAAGTCTCTAAACAGCAATTTAGTTGATGAGGAAGTTATTGCAAGACGTACTATAAAACCGAACAAACCTACTTTCAGTTATTAATCACCTATTCGTCATTAACATAAAATTCTTACCTAGAAACTGATTCAAAATTTCTCAAACATAAATTTATTGATTAAAGCAGGGTACCCTGTGAAAATACGTAAGGCTAAAAGCTAGCAGAATAGCAGGTGGAATCTTCACATTCTATGATTCCTATAAGATATGTGAATTTAAAAAATAGTCTACTAAAGGCATTAATTATGTCCAACAAGTTGATGAGATTTACAGTCTTGAATATAAGCATCAAAACCAAAAGTTATACTGTTTGTGTCAAGTTTCCGTTAATTCTATACTTGGTGGATTACCTCTGTATATATAAAAAATTTCATTTCTGAATTACACAAACCCTACACAGTTTGAATAAAAGCACTCTGATCCATCGATATCATGCCTGTATCCACATCTGTTGTACAGTGACACAGCAGTAAAAACGTATCACTACTGAGGGAAAAATACACTATTTCATGAGAAACGAAGATAATGCAGAAACCCCACTAATGAGCCCCAATGGCCCCCACACACACACACCATGGCCCCAACTGTGGCGGTTCCCTGAGCACCCCGTGGAGGGGGTGTCACAGCGCGGGCTGAGGCCTGGACTAACAGTGACAAAACAAACAGAAGGATGACACAGGAAATCAAAACTAAACACGGAAGCAGACACAGCGTCAGCCGGCACACACAACTACAAAAACAAGGAAAAAGAAAAACAGAACTGTTTTTACAAATTCTCTGAAAGGAAATAAGCAAGAAATTGTCAAAGAGCTTAAAACATCAGCTAATGAGCTAACGATGTAAATTATAAAAATAGTATGTCAAAACACCGCGAAATGGACTAGTTACCACTTCATATGCTACTAAAGTGGTTCGCGGTTGATTTAATTACATGCAGGCTAACAACATAACTACAAACGAAAATGGGTGGTAGCAGAAGAAATGAGAACGGAAGCGCAGTTAGAAAGCAGAACGCTGTCAACATGATTTCATGCATTCACAAAACCCAGACTAAACATGTGAGAAAGCTAGGCACTATTCTTTAGAGCAGCACGCTGTCGCGGTCCCTGCACTTCCAGAGGCTGCGCACGAACGCAGCCCTGCACTTCCCGGGGAGGCCAAGCGGCAGTGCGCTCTCACTCACGCCACCCTGGATTCACCTGCAGAACCGGTGCCAAGCATGCCGCCGAGGGCATTATTAAGAGGACTGATTTAGCTTTTTTTTCAGTTTTTTTTTTGACGGCATATTGTGTACCCTCCAGTCAGGCATCCTGAACGTAAAGACAGACAGCACTGACTCTCTCTGCACATTTTCCTATATGTTACGATGGCTGCTGTATTTACTTTTGTTACACTGTCTATCGCTGGAAAACAAAAATATCCCCCTAGCTGCCGAACCCTGCAGAGCTGACCACGCTCAGAGCTGAACAAGTGAAAACTTCTCTGGAGTTCAGGCATCACCCCAATATTAAAATTAATTTGTCACCATGCTATTGTTGAATGATTAAATATGAGCTGGTTTTAAAAATCTTAAACCTCTGAGCGTAACAAATGTACCTGATTTTCTTCCGGGTTAAAAATAAAGCATATTCCTTGTGTCCAAGACTTAAATCAGGTGTGTCGGGGGCGAGGGGAGACAGCACAAGAAAAGACAAATCCTTACCAGAGTCATGATACCTAGTCTGTCCACCTCCCGAGCTGGGCTGTGCGGAATCCTTCGCGGGGTGGACCGGCCACTGTTCGGAGGAGAGGAGCCAGCGAGCGAGGAGGCAGGGTAGGGGGGAATGGAGCTCATTGATCTAAAACGACCAAGATTGTCTAAACTCCCACTGCCAACTCGACTCTCAATCTCCTCCGCCCGCTGCTCTGTGTTTTCCTTTTCTTCCTGTATCAACCTAAAGTAAAAACAAAACAGTCATCCTTCCTTTATTAGCAAACAGATTAACAGGTTCAGATGAAAAAATCGGTGCTTGCATTACTGTAAGGAAACTCCAATGACGGTTGCTCTAACAATGAACACTTCAGCAAAAACGTTCTACTTTTTCTCTCTTTAACACACGGCTTCGGAACAGCACAAAGTACACCTTCCACTGAGTCTTACCAACTATCTCTGATCACTCGCGTTTGATTTTATTTACGTACCCCACAAGTCTGGAGGGGCTAGTTGGCAACTCTCTTACTGCACAACACGATGTTTGAATTTTACAGCTCCGACATTCCCACTTCTCAGGGCACAGCTGCACATTTACCTATCGGTTTTTTTGACTGGAAACTGGGAACTCTGATATAATCAAAAAATCAATTTACAAAGCAATCAGGAGTTTCCAAACACTTAAGCCTCTAGACTAGACGGAAACAGTGATTTTTTTTTTTAAAGGTTGAGTTCGAACAAAAGCATTATTTGACAGAATTCTCCACCAGCCTCATCTGAATTCACGTCAACCATGCTGCATTAATTTGGAAATTCATAATTAAAGCTCTTCTCTCCTAATGTATAGTGGATGCTTAAACAGCAGTTTTAATATTTGACTATGCAAATCATTACTCTAATATTAAATTAGTAGTAACCTTGCAGTAACCTGTCCAACTAAAGTTCTACTTATATATTCTGAAAGTACTTTCTGTTATTGATACCAAGGCAGTGGACAGAATTTACCATTTATATCAGGTCAACTTGCTACATAAAGAAGAACCCATTTTACTTAGCAATACACTGTGAAAAATAAAAGCTGAAGTTTATAATCCTTTCGTGTTTCCCACAGCAATGGGGAAAGGCAGTCTTCCGGGCTCTGCCGGGTTGAACACAGCACACGAACCGTGGTTTACGGAGGCAGACTGCAGGCCGCACACCCCTTCCTTGCAGAGCCTACAGCTCTCCCTGGAGTTAGTTCTGCCCCTCCTTCCCTCCCGCAGGCTCTGCGCAGGAACCGGCACTTGGCGTCTGTGTCAGCTTGACAAGAACAAAATGTTGGCAGCAACTCTGCCCGGACCTCCTGCAGGGTCACCGGCGCACGGCTGGTCTCTGTGTGCATGCAGGACCGGACCACGGCTGCCTCAGGCCTGACAGGGCGGATCTTGGGCTCCCTGTCACCCTGCACCCCAGACCTAAGGCCTCTTAATGCCCCCTCGGACGGGCAAGTCTTTGGCTTGATGAGCAGTGCCATGTCTGCGCCCAGGATCCGAACCAACGAAACACTGGGCCGCCTGCAGCGGAGCTCAGGAACTTAACCACTCGGCCACGGGGCCAGCCCCGCCTCAGACGGGCAAGTCTTTGGATTGCACCCCACAGTCGGCCCTTTGTCTTGTAAACTTACTGTTATAACTGCTAAGAGGCTTTCGAAAGAAAACACCTCTGAAACACTGACGAGGTTAAGATTCAAACCATCCTTTGACCACTGTCTTTTTTTTTTTTTAAAGATGGGCGCCTGAGCTAACAACTGTTGCCAATCGTCGCCTTCTTTCTTCTTCTTCTTCTCCCCAAAGCCCCCAGTACATAGTGCTGGATTCTAGTTGTGAGTGCCTCTGGTTGTGCTATGTGGGATGCCGCCTCAACATGGCCTGAAGAGCGGTGCTGTGTCAGCACCCAGGATCCAAATTGGTGAAATCCAGGGCCGCCAAAGCGGAGCGCGTGAACTTAACCACTCGGCCATGGGGCCTGCCCCTGACCACTGTCTTGTAATGAACCAATTTTCACATTCTATTAGTTTAACAGAGAAAAATGCAAGTAGGAGTGGGAATTTGCCAATCTGAAAACCTCGGCTTTCTGTTCCAGGTGGTTGGGTGACACACCTGAAAACGTGAGGCTCTGAAAGACACACAAGAGGGCCCTCCTCAGCGCTGGAGGAGGCACAAGCGGCAGGTGGACGCTGCCCCAGCTCCCTGCCCCCCGCAGGGTTCAGAGTTGGGGGACACTCAGGCTGGAGGGGGGCAGGAAACTCTCCCTCCCGCTTCCTACCGCATGTTTCACCTTCGCTTGCCAGTGGACTGAACTCCGGCGTTTCTCCTCGTAAGTCACCCGCCACCTGGCACTGCCCGTGAAAAGAGTCCTGCTTCTTACCCACAAGGGCGCCAGGCCAGTCCACCTCCTCCTGGCTCTCCATGGTGCCCTGCCCCACACCACAGCTGCCCTCTGCACTTCGGAGCAGGGAGGCCTCCTCCGATGTGCGCTCAGCTCTCTGCACCCCGGCCGTCTCTGGAACCCGGCCTGGGATCCAGAGCGGCACAGGTGGACACTGAGCTCCCCGGCAACGCTCTCCAGCTGTGTCATCGGCTCGTGGGGGAACGGACCGAACCCCTTTCACCCTTCTGCAAGATCTTGTGTACACAAGTGTACCCACACCACAACTGTGGTGAGAACGCCCGGTCAACTGAACTTTCCAATCAAGGGCAACCTCAGAACTTAAAACTATTCAAACAGGATTGAACTAAGTTTACTACCATGGACGCGTAGAATCCGTCCACAGTATTTGTTCCAGACTGTTCTAGGTAGCATACAATTCTTTAGAGACATGCCTGGTGTCTGTGGTGCTATGCACAAGCCCACGTACCTGATCTCCTTGTTGATGGCCTCCAGCTGCTCCTGAAGCATCATGGCCAGCGTCTGGGCATCGGCCTGCCCACTGGGGGACAAGAGGCCAGCCGGGCTGAAGATGGTGTCCCTGTCGTCTTCGCCGTCGGACGCGTCCACATCACTCTCGAAGGCCTGTACCACGTTGGCCAGGACACTCGCTTGTTGGGCACGTTCCCAATCCTGTTCATTAAGAGTCTGTACCTAGAAACAAGAAAATCAAATCTCAGCAAAGATGGAAAATAACAACCAAGTTACAGCAACTTACAGTAAACCTAGCAGAAACTTAAATATCTTTTAAATAGAAGCCCAAAAGATTTTGGAAAAGTAGGCCATGCTTGTAAGTTGCTGACACGTATTAAGCAGGCAGTATTTCAGGGGCAGGACAGTCGATTACTTAGACTGCCTGGTAACAGTCACATCTCACTGTGGACACAAGGCATTTCCATGACGTTATTCACAATGGTGTCAAGACCGAGTACAAACAAAAACTGAAAATTAGAAAAATACACCATGGGGAGGCCGGCCCTGTGGCATAGTGGTTAGGTTCGGTGCACTCTGCCTCGGTGGCCTGAATCCACGGGTTTGGACCTACATTGCTAGTTGGCCACGCTGTAGCAGCGAACCACATATAAAATAGAGGAAGACTGGCATAGACGTTAGCTCAGAGCTAATCTTCCTCAGCAAAAACAAAAACAAAAACCACACACACAAAAACATGGCACGATCAGCCACGCTAATGGGAAGTAAAAAATTCACTAGATCCACAGCAGCTGTGTTCACCGCAGTTGCCACACCATGTACTAGTGTTACCGAGTAACACGACTCACTGGAGGTCCCCAATCCTCCCTCTTCTGAGCCCGGTGTGAACAAGCACAGACGGCAGCAGACAGGGGCAGAAGGAGACAGCAGGGCAGCCGTCGGACGCACTCGTCTCAACACCCAGGGAAGAGCGAGCTGGCGGACCACGTTCTCTAGAGAACTGAGGCTCTCGGAGAAAAGGCTCCTCTGTGCCGAGCCAACTCCTCTCTCGCGTGATGGAGGGGTACCGTGTGCAATCAGAATGCGCACAGAGAAGGCATGCGCGCCGGGGCCACATGACCCATCCCGTGCCGCTGTCTCAGCCCCTCTCTCGAAGCCTCCATCTCTTCCTCTCCCGTCCTCACTGAGCCCAGGGCCCTGCCTCCCACTTCACTGACACGACATCAGAGCAACCACAAGACTTGAGATGCCCTACTGGCTTATCTCCCCGTCCCCCGGGCCTTTACCCATGCACTCCACCTCCCCTCCCACGATCTGAGGTCGCGGCCAGGTACCTGGGCCCCCACCCAGGCCAGCCCCACCTCTGGGCACGAGGCGCACCCCCTCCGGCTGACTCCAGGCTCGCCTGCTGTGCTCCCTCCCTCTCTCGGGGTAATCGATTCTCTACTGGCCCACTCCCATCAGCCTGAGAAGGTTTGCGCCCTTCTCCCTCCTTCAGATAACACACCAGAACCACGGAACCTGGATGCCAGGTCTCCTTCCAGCCACCACTGCACTTCGTCCCGATGAGTAAAAGGTCTCCAGAGCCGCCTCGACTCCGCCTCCACCTCCTCTCCTCCTGCTCACCTCCCCTCCCGCAGAGCTGCTCCAGGATCAAAGCGCCCACCTTAAGAAGTCCGCCACTGACCTCCACCGCCCTCTCGTCTGGCCCATCGGCAGGCCCAGGTCTGCTGCTCTCCCCTCTTCCCTGAGCATCTCGCTCACTCGGCTGCAGGCCCCGTTGTCCCGGGTTTCTGCCTACCTCCTTGTCACTCTTTAGTCTCCTGCCGGTCCCTTGTCAGTCTCCCCAACCTCTCAATTTTGGAGTGGCCCACGGCTGTATCCTGGAAGCTCCTCTCTATCAACAGGCACCCACTTTGGACTTGATCTCATCTTACACCTTTAAACACCATCTGTATGGTCATGACCCCCACATCTTTATCTCTAGTCGAGACTTCTCTCTTGGGTTCCAGGCCAGAATATCCAACTGCCTACCTGACACGTCCACCTGGACAGCAGATAGGGCTGTCGACCTGATCAGGGCCAGACTCCACTCGTCTCCCCTGCCCCGCAGTCTTCCTCATCGCAGGAGACAGCCTCCAGCCTCCAGCTGCTCAAGCCCGGGCCCTCGGGGGCCTCACTCGCCTTTGTCTCATACTCTATATTCAACCCATCAGCACATCGTGTTGGCATGACCTTATAATATCTCCAGATGGTTCCTTCCCTTCCTTGGCTCAAATGTCACCGTCCCTGTGAGACCTCGCTGGCTACCCTATTGAAAACTATCATTCCCCTCCTACAGCTCAGGGTACCCCGGGGTTCCTTTCCCTGCTTATGACCATCGGAAACCCTGTGGTGGTTTAAATATACGTCCACACTTCTCTAACACTCCTCCCTTGGCCCACAGTGAGGGCAGGACTCGCTAACTCACTCTAACGCACCGAGTGCAGCCCAAGTGAAGGTGTGCTGCCTCCAGACCAGGGCCTCAGAGGCTCTGGGGCTTTCTCCTGGCTCTCTCTCAGAATGAGCCCAGAACAAAGCTGGCGGTCATCTTTCCAGGACACTCAAGCAGCCCCCAGAGAGGGGCCAGGCAGAGCCAGGCGAGTGAGCCTGGAAGTGCACTCTTCAGCCCCAGGTGAGAATCCGGACGGCTGCAACCTCAGGAGAACTGAGCCCGAACCGTCCTGCTCACAGCCCCGAGCCCACGGAACCTGTGAACTCTAAGTACTCCTTGCTTTAGGCTACTGAGCTCGCAGCAGCCTGTGACCGCAGTGAGAGGAAACTGACACACAGCCCGTACTGTACTTCTCACGCACGCTGGCTCCTCACTAGAACGTGCGCCCTGGCGGTGCGGGCATCTTCTCTGCCTGTACTCACTGCTGGAGCCCTAGTCTATAATGACGCCTGGCCCAAACCAGGTGTGCACTGAATACGGGTGCTGTAAATAAAAATACGCAGAAACATATAAAGACATGCTGTTAAACAGACAGAAGTAGGAAGGTATTTAAACTTCCCAATGTGAATTCTTCTCACTAAAAGATGACGGATACACGCATTCATTCACGCTTATCGCTGCTTCCAAACTGTACTAATTACATTACGTTGCACTTAAGAGTAGGTCATATTCTATCAGAACTTGTTCTTCAGAAAAAAGCATGCCTAAAAGGAAACTCTTAGCCAGAAAAAGGAAAATGGGGGGAGGGGAAGAGAGAAGGCGACCTATGACCACTGGAATCCCCAAAGTCTCAAAGTCACGGGACGAGCAGGAGACGCGCCCGAGGGCCGGCAGCTCGCGGGCGGCGAGGACGGAGGCCCTTGCCTTGGATGGCTCATCCCGCAGGGCTGCCACGCGGCCTTTCTGGGGGCGCCGCAACACCGCGCTGCTGCTGTAGGCGTCTGCGGGACCGTCTGCCACAGGGAACCTGAAATCCGGGACACTGCCCAAGTGGGGTCGGCTGAAATATGGAAAACAAAAGGTCATTATTAGATAAGAAAAGTGAACTAAGTTTGTTAGTCAAGCCAGAAGCTGTCAATTTGGAAAACACGTAATTTCACAGAAAAAGGACTCCAAGGAGGGCACCTCTGTCGTTGCTCCCGACAGCGTTGAGCCTTTCAGCCCTGCCAGTGGGGACACTCCATACCTAGGAAAGCCAATGCTGCCACTGCAGACCTGGAGATGAGAGGATGGGGTCCAGCTGTCTGGGCCGTGGAAGAGGCATCCATCACCCATGTCAGGGCCCGCAGAGGGGTGCTCAGCCCTGCCTCTGCTCGACCTTCTCCTCAACCCACCAGGAAGCACACCCACCCCCACCTGTGGCCTTCCACGGTCACTCTCCCATTTGTGCCAGGCTCCGCAGTGTGAGGCTGGTGGACACCGACACTCCTCTCTCTGTGTGGCACTGTCTGAAGCGCTCCCACAGGCCCCTCGGAGGGAGCGGCTGCAGAAGCCCTTCTGACCACAGCTCGGGCTGGTATGAACCGGGCTGGGCAGGACGCTTTGAGGATTCTGAACCAAAAGCAGAGACTGCGTGCAATCAGACTGACAGACAATCAACACGCCTGGCTAAAACAGTCCCCTGAACCAGTGACTGGGGCCCTGAGCACCCGCGAGGGAGACGCTCAAGAGAGTCACTAGGAGAGGCCCTGGAGAGGAACTGGTGAGCGGAGGCGAGGAGGGCGCAGCCCAGCCCAGCGCTCAGCCCTGACCGTGGGCACCCCAGCCACACCTCAGTCCTGGCCCGCCACCGAGGGCCTCCGTGCTCTCCGGAAAGAAGGCTGGCTGCCTTCATTTTCAGGAGGCCTTACGATCTGAGAAGACAGAGTCCATTCATCTGATTAAAGCCAGTTAGACAGGGGACCCCTCGAGCCTCCCCACCCGATCGTGGACAGGGCCAGGCTGACATGCCAACTCATCTACTTTTGGTACACACCTCTCGACATCTTTTTAGAGAAATACCTTCTTGTAGCGTTACACGAGATCTACTGCCTGTTCGAAGATCTCCAAGTCTGGAATTCCCCTTGGAGCACACCCAGCCCTACTTCCTCTACCCCTTACTCCTCACGACACTGTCTCTCTCCCTCAGGGTGATTTCCAGCCCAACTGCTTTGGGGCCGTGAGACGGTTCAACGGCAGATGAAAGCGATGCACCTGAAATCCTGCGTGTACCTCTGGATGGTTCGGGAAGCACAAATGCTTCCCGATTCTGACACCCCTTCCCAGGCTTACCTGCCTCCCGACCCGCCACCACCCTGCAGCTGATCACTTGCTGAAGCCTCTCTTCTATATGGCCAATCTGTTTATGGAAGGCCACCCATCACCGTGCTTTTCCACTCCTCAATCTAGACTACCTTTTCTCATGGAGAAGATCACAAAAACAAGATGACCGATCTCACCGTGGAGTCACACCAAATGAGCTGAGCCTGCCCTGCCTGCCAGACCCCTTCTCCTCAGTCCACCCAAGGCCCTTCCACGCCTACTGTGATTGGCTTCCCCCCATTTCTACAGCTCCCAACAACCTCTCTTCTAGGCCACTTGACATGCAGCCTCTAGCCTTGCCTCCCTGAAACAAAGCCCTTCCCTCCGCATGCAGCCTCTCCTGCCCACTGTCTTCAGACCACTCCGCCCCAGGTGACCTTGGCCATCCCCTCCTGCCACCTCTGCACTACCAGGGCAAATAGCTCCTTTCTCTCCTTGTCTTTCACCTCTAACATCACACCTGGGACCGGCAAACATGTCAAGACGTCTCCATCGGAAAAACTGCCCCCAGCTCTGCCACCCCCTCAAGCTCCTACACCGGCTCCCTTCCCTTCAGGACTCGACTTCCACAAGAGTCACACACGCGTGTCCACTTCCTCTTCACCCACGTGCCTGTGAGAGCCTCCTCGCACACACGCCTGCAATCCCGAGCAGCGGGTCCGCCTGCAGCGCTCTAACGACACGAGCCTTCCACCAGCGAGGACCTGAAGCAGAAAGCAAGCGCCTGTTCCCTGCACTGGTCCTCCTCTGCACCTCGCTCTCTGAAGCGCACACTCTCCTCCTCGAAACGCCACCTTCCAGCGGGTTCGGCGTCAGGGGAAGCTTCTGGCTCTGCCTCTCTGTCCTCGCTGATTTCTCCTCTAGTTCCTAGGAGTGAGTCAGGCAGGGACAGCCGCAAGATATCCTAAACCTTCAGGATGTCCTAACTTGGCAAATGCCGGAACACCTGCAGAGGTTCGGAGCTTCCTCCTGAGTCGTGTTTGAGGCAGGGGCCCGTCTCCTGTGTTTCAGTCACTGCCACCAGGTAAGCACTTCGATAACTATTGCTAAAGCGTAACTCTCACTTGATGACCATTTTCTACAAGGAAGTAAATCACCTAAATGAGAATTACCGCCTCTACCACGATGAGGAAGAAAAACTCAGGATGCCAGGCAACTTGGTAGATTCACGCCGAGCCAGGGGGCTCACTCCCGCAGCAGCCGGCCCAGTCACGCCTCGAAAGATCTGCGAGCGCCACGCCGTTAACTCTCAGCCTCTTAAAAACATACAGACTCCAAGCGCCGCACCAGACACGCGAAGGTCAGGGCATCCTCCCGCTCCAGCAGCGCAGGCTCTCCGCGGCCTTCTCTTTCTCCTCGAGGATGCGACCGTCACTCCCAGGTGGACGGGGCTTCCTCTGGCACCCTGGGCTCTGTCCTCCGATCCCGACACCACCACGCCCACGCTCTGTCGGGTCCCTCAGACTCATATGCCCGACACAAATCAATCGTCCCCAGCCCCACCTCCTCCTGCGGTTCTGAGTTGAGTCAAGGACGTGACCAGAACCTCCAAGGTACCAGAACCTAACCTTCAGGATGATGCTGTCCTCTGCCCTCCGGCCTGCTCCGAAGCTCCAGGCTCCCTGAGCTCAGGCCAGGCAGTGTGTTCAGTTGGCTGCCCCTGTGGCCTGCATGTGCTCCTGTACACACACGGCAGGGGCTGGAGCGTGTCCGTGAGTGCGTGAGCACCCTGTACACACATGGCACGTGCCAGAGTGCGCCTGTGAGCATGTGAGCGCCCTGTACACACATGGCAGGTGCTGGAGCATGTCTGTGAGCATGTGAGCACCCTGTACACACACGGCAGGTGCCGGAGCGTGTCTGTGAGCGCGTGAGCACCCTGTACACATACGACAGGCGCTGGAACATGTCTGAGCGCCCCGTACACACACGGCAGGTGCCAGAGCACGTCTGTGAGCACGTGAGCACCCTGTACACACATGGCAGGTGCTGGAGCTGTGAGCACGTGAGCACCCTGTACACACATGGCACGTGCCAGAGTGCATCTGTGAGCATGTGAGTGCCCTGTACATACACAGCAGGTGCTGGAGTGCGTCTGTGAGTGTGTGAGCACCCTGTACACACATGGAAGGTGCCGGAGTGCGTCTGTGAGCATGTGAGTGCCCTGTACACACATGGCAGGTGCTGGAGTGCGTCTGTGAGCATGTGAGTGCCCTGTACAGACATGGCAGGTGCCGGAGTGTGTCTGTGAGCATGAGAGTGCCCTGTATATACATGACAGGTGCCGGAGCATGTCTGTTAGCATGTGAGCGCCCTGTACACACACGGCAGGTGCTGGAGAGTGTCTGTGAGCGCCCTGTACACACACGGCAGGTGCTGGAATGTGTCTGTGAGGGTGTGAGCACCCTGTACACACACGGCAGGTGCTGGAGTGCATCTGTGAGTGTGCGAGCACCCTGTACACACACGGCAGGTGCCGGAGCACGTCTCTGAGCACGTGAGTGGCCTGTACGCACATGGCAGATGCCAGAGCATGTCTGTGAGCGCCCTGTACACACACAGCAGGTGCTGGAGAGTGTCTCTGAATGCATGAGTGCCGTACCCGTGGTGAAGGGACGCGCCTCTCAGCCTCGCTTGGTCCAGCTCAGCCCTCAAGGCTTCGATGTCCAGTACGAGCTGATCCTACAAAACAGCAAATGACACACACTGCAGCTGTCTCCTTCAGGATTTAAAATTATTTGCATCAAACGTTGAACATAACCATAACAGGTTAAATTAGCAGTTATAAATATCAAGTATTTTAGTTCTGAGAACGTTTTCTCCGAGAGTCCTATAGTAAACACAAACACTCAGACCACCAAATTAGCTTTACAAACCCTGAGGAATAAAAAGTCATGTCTTAGTCAAAGAGTTGTTTTTAGAGGCGAAACACCGAGTCATTGACAATTATTAATTCTGTAGAGAGATGTGGGGACGGGGAGAGGCGAACAATACTCACCTTCTACTGCACATACTTTCCTGTGTTGTCTTTTTCCTTTCTGTATTGTCTTTGTCTCACATCGAGCACACATTCATTCATTCATGAATCATTTGTTCATTTGTACGTCCAATCTCATTTTTGTACACGTCAAAACAGTAAGGAAAACTGACAAAAAACTTTTTAAGTCACCTATGACCTTCCAGATCTATGCTGTCCCATACAGCAGCCACTCGCCACACGTGGCCATTGAGCACCTGAATGGGGCTGGTCCAAACTGAGGTGTCCTGTAACTATAAAGCACACAGCGGGTTTCAAAGACCCACTATGAAAAAGTGAATGTAAAGCAGCTCATTAGCTTTTATATTAATGACATGATAAAATAACATTTGACTCTATCAGGTTAAGTAAAACTAATTTCACCTGTTTCATATTACAGTTTTAAATGTGGCTACTAGAAAATTTTAGATTATACATGTGGCTCCCATTACATTTCTGTTGCACAGCACAGTTCTAGAGGACAGGTTTGTGCTAAGGTTTTAGCTTCCAAACGAACCCAGAAAGGACTCAGAACTCTGACCCATATCCGCCGCCAGACTTAACATCCACCGCCAACACAAACGCATTCACGCACAACTCTAGGAGTGCCATAAATCTTACAGCAGGAAAGTTTGACTCCACTTCACCCAACGTCTGTAGTAGTTATAGCAACAGTGAACTCGCTCAATTCACGGATTTCTCAATGATTTAGAGATTTAAGTACCTTATCATGTTGCGTTTCTTCTAACTGCTTTTTTGCATTTTCAACTTCTCGTAATAGAGAATTCTGCAAAAGATGAAGAGTCCTTTAGTGTTGATTCTTGAAAACGTTCCACATAATAGTATGGCTACATTTCTGTCTAAGACAATAAAGTACCACGGAAAAGGGGCCACGTGAACGTACTCATGAGCAGTATTAGCGTGAAATGCAACAGTGAGACCATCGCAACTTCTAATGATAATTTGTAAATACAGAACCTACTACCTCCGTGATGGATTTTTCTAAGTAAGCATGTCAAGCCCATGGTGTAGGCTTATCTGCATCCGTTAAACTGGTTTATAGTAGCTTTTAGATTTTACAATTCATCGGTCACTTGGGAAACCTGACATACGTTTCTAATGTACAGTTTAAATCTAAGGTAAAAGTATTCTTCCCTTAAGGTTGGCCCACTGATCAAGGAGGAAAGGGGGAAGCGCCCTGTGTGGTCTCTGATAACGCCTTTCCTGACGGGCTCTGTGTAACAGGACCCTCACGTCATTAGTAATGACCACTGGTCTCTCTCGAATGAGCGTGACCACGGTGCCCACCTCAGGGCAGGCTCTGGCCGTTATCTTTAGGGACATCCGTGTAGTCGGGACAGGTCGTGCCAAGGCCCAATGCAACTTTCGCCCATGAGAGCTTCTCTGACAAATTCTAGGGCTCTCCTTCACCCTGGGGATGGCTGAAGTGTCCCCATGATGAGAGGAGCATGAGTCCTGCTCAGACGTTTTCCAAACCGAATGGAGGGAGAGAGGGAGGAGCTGGAACACTTTCAGTTGATCCAAGCCTTTATTTTACACCATTCTCCTACACCGTTATGTTTATAAATGAGACAGAAATTAACTTCCGACGCAGGAGCAACGAAGGGGTGAGGGCTGGGCCCAGCAAAAGATTCCAGTGCAGGGGCTGGCAAGCGAGGGCCTGTCCCTGTCAACAAAGTTCTACTGGAACACAGTCACTCACTCACATGTCATCAACGGCTGCTTTCATGCTCATTATTAGTAGGCATGAAATTATTTTGCTCAATTACTCATAATTAGTAAAAGCCTAAAATTTTTACTATCTGGCCCTTGATAGAAACAGTTTGTCAACTCCTGCTCTAGAGAATAAGAATGGTAAACAAGCTTCCATACACACCAATTGGGCAAGAACATAACAAACGAGAAGTTAATTCAGCGAGCGGTTAACAGTTGGCACTTTTTCCTCCTTACGGAGTCATTTCTACTTCCTGTAATGGCTGTTAACCACCATTATGCAGCATTCCCGGGGAGCAGAACATGGGCGATCTCTTTGTAAAGGATGGGAAACCTTCGGCGAGGTGTGTGACATCCCACCTTGTCTTCCAGGGCAGCCATCCTCTCTTTGAGATGAAGCTGGAGCCTCTCATCAGACTCTGACAGAAGCTTGTCGACGGTGTCGGACAGGCGTTTGTTATGCTCCTCGTTCATCTTCTCTCTCTGCCTTGCCTGGAACAGGAGAAACAAAAACCTGGCCACTGCGAGCAAAGGCAGGATCGTTTCCCACACCGTGGAGTCACCCGTGCCGCCATCCCTGGGCTGTTCCGGCCCTC
>NW_025798802.1:0-5470 GCF_021613505.1 Equus quagga
AAAACTCTCTAAAAGTGGATGTGTTTGGCTGTGTGACTTTGGCAGCTAAAGGCACACTTTTGAGGTAATAAAAAGAAATATTTCTGAGGACCGTATTTTGATTCTTACCTCTATAATGCCGTAAACGTAAAGCTGTATTCCAATAATACTTTTTCCGGATAACTCAAACATTTTCCCACAATTATAAATAAAGCATTTTTCCTAAAGTCAATTTTATTTCTGGTTAACTGACAGAACTAAAATTACCCACTGTAGTCAGACAAATAACCTCCATACTTTGAATTTTTCCCTACTAACTTACTAGTACATCCTAGAACTTGCCGTGCACGACCACAGAGTTCAGAGAACGGCCTGCCCCTGGACAGTTACAGCTATGGTGACACAGAAGTGCAGAGCCAATGCCATCACGGGGAATCCGGAGCTCCAGAGAAACCCGCCTACCACCCACCCCCACACACGCTCCCCACACAGCGGGAAACGGAGTCACGTGCCGGGACAAACAATAAAGGCTGTCTCCACACAGCCAAGTGCTCAAGCATACCTCCTGCGAATTACAAAATAAATTTAGAAAACAAGGGTGACCCAAACTTGGGCCAATTTGAATAGTTTGTGACCCTACAGGAACCATGAACTTCCAGGGACGAGGACCGAGGCGCACTGCCACAAACCTTACGGATTTTATTCCAGCATGTGCAAGCGTGTGCACTAGAACACGTCAGCAAAATCTAACGGACACATTTTTCCTGGCAGGGCTCCAGGAGGCAAAAGGCCTGGCTGGGATACGTTTCACAAAGGCAAATGGCAATTACCCAAGTTACTTTAAAACATTTTTATACAGTTCAAAGACAGCAACGTTCAAAGCACGTTTTGCTGTTCAATGGTGTCTGCGGATTTCCATTCACTGGGACCTGAAAGACTGAGTATTCCTAGGGCATGGTGAGCAATAACAGAAACAATGGCACTTCGCCTGAAATAAAACCAGCAGTGGGCCAGTCAAGAAGATTAGCATGATTCTGAGAAGAGAACGAAAATGAGGCAGGGTTCACAAAAGGGAACCCAACCGGCAACTCTACAGCTAAAGGCACGTGGCCTCTAGGGGAGAGGGTCCCCGGGCCCCAGCATGGTCCTGGGGGCGCACTGTAGGTCCGGGTGCCACACCAATGAGGGTGTCTCAGGGTACTTGAGTGGCCAGACGACCTTTCCTATCGTCAGACTGACCACAGAACCCACCAATCGTCAGCCTGTCGCAAGGCCCAGCTTTGCCATCTGACCACTGGCTCTCGCCCATCTTCCCCATTCTCAAGTTCAGAGCTTCCCTCTGGGACTGCTAACTGCCCCTTGTTGCAGAGGGCGGTTCAGTTTCAGTTTTCTGTCGCCAGTTCACTGGGATACTGTCTCTCCTTACCTCGTTCATCTACTTAATTCTGGTTGACATACGGTCAACCAACACACAACCTGCTCCCGATCAGAACGAAGCCAGAGAAACACGCACACACTATTCCTCCATGCCCCTACCCCGGGGCATCGCAGCCTCTGAGCACCTCTGCAGAAAATGATCACCCTGCTATCACCTATTTTCAGAGTCAAGACAAATCGGAATCAAAATTTAATAAACAGGCCACAAAATCAAGAGTCTACTTAAAATAAAAATACAAAATCTACTGGAGGAGGAAAAAAGGGGCAACACAGTGAATATTTCCTGACAGATCATAGCCCGCACGGCAAACTCTGAATGCTGGTGATCAAGTCGGAGCGGTGGCTGCAATTACACACTCAGTTCTCCCTATTTTAGGATGGCTGGCACTGTTGCCAGTGCTTTACATGTGTTTATGTAGCGACAGATGTGTGTCTAACACTCACAAAGCCGTGTGAGGCGCGTACCGCTGCACTCCCATCTTAGAGGAGGAAACGGGGAGTGCAGCAAGGTTAAGCGGCCCCTCCCCCCAGAGCTGACGCACTGGAGCCGGACTCGGGGCCCCACGCCCGGCAGGGAGCCCTCCTCGTCAGACAGCTCTCTGGGGGACGGGAGCCTCCCCTGAGTCCTCTCCCCCTTCCTGAGCAGAGGCTCTCAGCCCCCCAGGAAGCACCGTCTGTTAAAAGCTTTAGGTTAACCTTTCAGAAGGTAATATATACACATAAATAGATACTACATTTATTAAATAAACATTAGTTAAAAATCAGGCACAACCGAGAAGTGTTCAGTGAGATGGACGAATAATGAAAAGCTTACTTTTTTTGAAGTTTTCGGTTTTTCTCCGCCTGTCCTCCCAGTTTGCTGAGTCCCAAGGCATCCTGAGCTGAGTTTTCGGTCTCTGAAACACCAGCTGTGAGGGCCCAGTGGTTGAAACAGCGAGAGAAATCAACACAGCCGCATTAGGTGAATTCAGAAACAGGTGGAAGAGCACTTGCAGGCAAAGAAAACCTCTAAAGGCTAAGTTTCTGACTAGGCAACCAAGGCACGAGAATGCTCGAGAGACAGTGAGCCCCTTCTGTCTGGGACGCCAGGTTGTTCAGGGCCAAAGAACATCCACCGTGGCTCTCTGGGTCGCATGTGTCCCAGAGAAAACATACGCCTCCTGAGCTTTCACTCCCTGAGAACGCCCAGCGTCTTCGACAGACCGCCCGTGGGAACAACTGGGGGCACACAGTAGGCACACACACGGCAGGCCCCCCGCCTCCATCCTAAGGGTTAAGAATGTTTGCTGGAAGCCACCCACCTTGTCCTAATGACTCCTTGCCAGCATGTCCAGGTCGGCCCTTTTCTTTCTTGCCAAACAGGCGGCCGATGGAGGACTTGATGCCCTTCTTCTTGGGGGCTTTGTGGAGCGAGTCCTGGCTACTATTACTACTGCTGGGGTTGCTCACGGGGCCGTCCTGTGAGCCTGTGGAGCTTTGGGGACAGAAAACGATCTTTAATGAGCGCCCTCGTCCCAACACAACGTTCCATTCACAGGCACTAGAACACTCCACGCTTTTAATACTTGCTCTTCCAACTACACGAGCATTCCAAGTCTCCTCCAGGCATGTCTCCTTCGCAAAATGCATCGCGTGTAGAAACGAAGGCTCCCAGCCATCCCACCACAGAGAACCGTTTCTGAGGAGCTGAGGCTCTGAGCCGGAGCTCTCCTTCTGAGAAGGCTTCCAGTCCGAACCATGGAAGGCAGAGAGCACCATGAGCCCACCTGAGGGCCGCCCCTCGGCTGTGAAGATGCTCTCCCAACCGGAGGCCTGACCCCAGCGCCCCAGCAACCTCCCCAGTGCGACCGTCCCTGCCGCGAAACAAGAGCCACAGGGCCTACTGCAGAGGTGGCGAGGATGGACACCTGCACCCGCCACCGAGGGCTGCCAGGGCGGGACAAAAGCACAGCCCATGGTAGTTTGACACAGGAGCACACTAGTCACCCACTGGCTCTCATGGTCCCTGTGGGGAGGCGCTTGGAGCGCTGGGGACGAGGTGGGGCTCTCCACAGCTCAGAGGCAGAGAGCGCATCCCAGCGGCAGGACACGGACGGTCCTGCAGAGCAACGGTCAGAACACGCCACATGCTTAGCAAATGCTCCACAAGAAGAGAAAGTTGTCACAATAGTCAATTTGCAGACTCTGAAGAAATGAAGGCTTTCTAAGATTGCTGCTATCACTGAACTCTCTTTCTAAACTCACGTCGCCCAAACAGACAGCATCTTCTGCTGGGCTCACCTGAGCTCCCAGGGCAGCCCGAGGGCATCATCTAAATCAACTCAACTCAATTAACCGGTGTTTCTTTAAAGTCATCATTCTGACTTTTTTCCCCAAGAAGAGAGCAATGGAGTTCTGAAAGCTGAGCATGGGAAGGCGGTCTGTTTGGAGCCGGGCTAGGGTGGGACGCTGCCCTCCTTACTTCCGTAAGTCCCTGAGGTCCTTGTGGCCGACCATGTGCAGCGCCCCTTTGTGCAGCCTGTCCAGCCGAAGGGACCGCGGGGAGGGCGGGGGCGAGGTTTCACATTTTATTGTCGTCTTGTCGTCTCGTACCTCTTCTAGGGAGGCTGGCAACTGAGGGGTTGAGACCAGTGTAAAATTAGTGAACAACACACTGTGACCAAAAAAACCCCACAACACATAGGCTTTAAATTATAACCATAAACTTATGTGGAAATCCATGAGCTATGCTTTCTGCTGAGTACAACCAGCCTCGTTTTAGCCCAACGCCACGTTAAAGGACCGTCTTACTTATCAGGAGCAGGAGCACAGAGCAGAGCCTGACTCCTGGCCTACGAGCACCAGAACGAGCGCAGAGACCCGGGCAGGACACATGGGCACTCCTCCTCCTGAGCCTCCTCGCAGCCCGAGGGCCCGCCCGCCCTAGGATCCTAGGCCACCATGAGGACAGCCACTGAAGGGCACCGAGATCTGAACCACGCCCAAAACCTCGTCCTCACACAGCACGCACGGCACTCACTGTCCCTGATGAGGAGCTGAAGATGAACGTGTTTATCTCCTGATGCATTCAGAAGAAACACCAGAGAGGGCAGAAACCTCTTGGGTAAACTGTCCAGAACTTTTTGTTTTGGGAGAAAAAGAGAAATAGCTTGTACCATGATCCATTATCATTTTGAGTAGTGATGCACGTTCCTGGACTCTGTAACAAGTGGAAAAGCGAAAAGGGATCTAACTCCTCCATCCCAGACACGCCTGTCTGTCTCATACGTCTCAACGTGCAGGACGGATGCTATAAACTGAGGTCTTTCTACGCGGTTTAAAAGCAATTTGTTCAAGCCGGCTCAAAGCAGTCCTGGCCTTCCACTGGAAGATCCTCTCCTTCAGACTGCCAGTTTTCCCGTGTCGGGGAACGTGAGGACAGGAAGGAGGCGGTGGGGAAAACGTTAACCCCGGCAGGTCTTACTGATCCATGGGGCTCCGTGGTTAAGGCAGGGCTCGAGTTCTCAAAACGTGAGTGGCAGGCGTTTGTACAAACAGCAAGACCTGAGCAGCCAACTTGGGCTTTTTTAATGCGACTGTGTAGAGTATCGCTCCACTGCAGCCCCACAGCGGCTCAGTGACAACCAAGGGGCTTAGTGCAAAACGGAGTCGAACTCATTTAAGATAGAACCTTAAGCCGTAGCTGGACAGATTCTGCATGCTCTCCTGATTTCAAATTACAATCTGCAGACAACCAAAGGCTACGACGGCTAGAAACTATCAATACGAAACTGAAACAGGGAGAGATTTCAAACTGAGGTTAAAACAATCACCTATAAAAAACAAAAAAGAACAGGACAGGGAGCAGTCCACGGGACTGAGTTCACTGTCCTCAGCGGAGACAGAGCTCAGGAGGAACGGCCCGCCCCGGCCGGTGGCTGCTCCCATTGTGCCCCCGGGGTGAGGGGCCCTGCCCAGCCTGGGGCCCGCCAGGCTGGGGCCTGCACGCTCTTTCAGAGCTGACTGGAACGAAGCTCCCCGACAGCTGGGGGGTCACGGCGGCGTAGGCCAGGGA
>NW_025798803.1:0-14108 GCF_021613505.1 Equus quagga
GCATTTCTATACTCTAATAACAAACTAACAGAAAAAGAACTCAAGAACACAATACCATTCATAATCGCAACAAAAAGAAGAACATACCTCAGGGTGAATTTAACTAAGGAAGTGAAAGACCTATACAATGAAAATTACAAGGCTTTTCTGAAAGAAATGGATGACGACATAAAGAGATGGAAAGACATTCCATGCACGTGGATTGGAAGAATAAACACAGTTAAAATATCCACTCTACCTAAAGCAATCTACAGATTCAACGCCATCCCAATCAGAATCCCAATGACATCTTTACAGAAATAGAACAAAGAATCCTAAAATTCATATGGGACAACAAAAGACCCTGAATTGCTAAAGCAATCTTGAGAAAGAAGAACAAAACTGGAGGCATCACAATCCCTGACTTCAAAACATACCACAAAGCTACAGTAATCAAAACAGCATGGTACTGGTACAAAAACAGGTGCACAGATCCATGGAACAGAACTGAAAGAGCAGAAATAAAACCACACATCTATGGACAGCTAATCTTCGACAAAGGAGCTGAGGGCCTACAATGGAGAAAAGAAAGTCTCTTCAACAAATGCTGCTGGGACAACTGGAAAGCCACATGTAAAAGAATGAAAATTTGACCATTCTTTTTCACCATTCACCAAAATAAACTCAAAATGGATCAAAGACCTAAAGGTAAAACCTGAAACCATAAGGCTTCTAGAAGAAAATATAGGAAGTACACTCTTTGACATCAGTATTAAAGGGATCTTTTCGGACACCATGTCTTCTCAGAGAAGGGAAACAATAGAAAGAATAAACAAATGGGACTTCATCAGACGAAAGCGCTTCTTCAAGGCAAGGGAAAACAGGAGTGAAACAAAAAAACAACCCACTAACTGGGAAAAAACATTTCCAAGGAATACATCCGACAAAGGCTTAATATCCATAACGGATGAAGAACTCACACAACTCAACAACAAAAAATTAAACAACCCGATCAAAAAATGGGCAGGAGACATGAACAGACATTTCTCCCAAGAAGATATACGGATAGCCAATAGGCACATGAAAAGACGCTCATCATCGCTGATCATCAGGGAAGTGCAAATCAAAACTACACTAAGATAGGGGCTGGCCCCGTGGCCGAGTGGTTAAGTTTGCGTGCTCCGCTGCAGGCGACCCAGTGTTTCGTTGGTTCAAATCCTGGGCGCAGACATGGCACTGCTCATCAAACCACGCTGAGGCAGCGTCCCACAAACCACAAATAGAAGAACCCACAACGAAGAATATACAACTATGTACCGGGGGCTTTGGGGAGAAAAAGGAAAAAATAAAATCTTTAAAAAAAAAAAAAAACAACTACACTAAGATATTACCTTACACCCATTAGAGTGACAAAAATAACTGAAACAAATAGTGATAAATGTTGGAGAGGTTGTGGAGAAAAAGGAACCCTCATACACTGCTGGCGGGAATGCAAACTGGTGCAGCCACTATGGAAAACAGTATGGAGATTCCTCAAAAAATTAAAAATAGAACTACCATACAATCCAGCCATCCCACTACTGGGTATTTATCCAAAGAGCTTGAAGTCAGCAATTCCAAAAGTCCTATGCACCCCAATGTTCACTGCAGCATTATTTACAATAGCCAAGACATGGAAGCAACCTAAGTGCCCATCAACAGATGACTGGATAAAGAAGATGTGGTACATATATACAATGGAATACTACTCAGCCGTAAAAAAGAACAAAATCGTCCCATTTGCAACAACATGGATGGACCTTGAGGGAATTATGTTAAGTGAAATAAGCCAGATAGAGAAGACAATCTCTGTGTGACTCCACTCCTATGAGGAATTTAAACCTGTGGGCAAAGAGAACAGACTAGTGGCTACCAGGGGAAGGGGGGGTGGGGGCGTGGGCACAAAGGGTGAAGGGTTGCACCTACAACACGACTGACAGACAATAATACATAACTGAAATTTCACAAGATTGTAACCTATCATTAACTCAATAAAAATTTTTTTAAAAAATAAAATAAAGTAAAAAATCTCACAACATGAAAAAAAAAATACCTAGGAATAAATTTAACAGGGGGAGCGTGAAAGGGGTGATTAAGCACACGTGTGTGGTGATGGCTTATAATTAGTCTTTGGGTGGTGAACATGATGGAATCTACATAGAATTTGAAACATGCTATGATGTACATCTGAAAGTTATATAATGTTATAATCAAATGTTACTGCGATAAAAAAATAAGAAATAAAAGATCTATACAAGGAAAACTATAAGACATCACTGAAAGAAATCAATAATGACAAAAGAAATGGGAAGATATTCCATGCACATGGATTTGGAAGAATAAGCATAGTTAAAATGTCCATTCTAGGGGCCGGCCCGGTGGTGCAGCGGTTAAGTGCGCACGTTCTGCTTCTCAGCAGCCCGGGGTCCACCGGTTCGGATCCTGGGTGCGGACGGGGCACTGCTTGGCAAAAGCCATGCTGTGGAAGGCGTCCCACATACAAAGTAGAGGAAGATGGGCATGGATGTTAGCTCAGGGCCAGTCTTTCTCAGCAAAAAGAAGAGGATTGGCAGTAGTTAGCTCAGGGCTGATCTTCCTAAAAAAAAAAAAAAAGTCCATTCTACCTAAAGCAATCTATAGATTCAATGGAATCCCAATCAGAATCCCAATGACATTCTTCATAGAACAAAGAATCTTAAAATTCACATGGGTCAACAAAAGACCCTGAATAGCTAAAGCAATCCTGAGAAAGAACAACAAAGCTGGAGCATCACAGTGCCTGACTTCAAAACGTACTACAGACCCATAGTGATCAAAACAGCATGGTACTGGTACAAAAACAGGCACACAGATCAATGGAAGAGAACCGAAAGCCCAGAAATAAAACCACACATCTACAGACAGCTAATCTTCGGCAAAGGAGCTAAGAATATATAATGGAGAAAGGAAAGCCTCTTCAATAAATGGTGCTGGGAAAACTGGACAGCCACATGCAAAACAACGAAAGTAGACCACTACCTTTCTCCATACACAAAAATAGACTCAAAATGGACCAGAGACTTGAAGGTAAGAGCTGAAACCATAAAACTTCTGGAAGAAAATACAGGCAGTCCACTCTTTGACATCAGACTTAAAAGGATCTTACTGAATACCATGTCTACCCAGACAAGGAAAACAAAAGAAAAAAATAAACAAGTGGGACTTCATCAGACTAAAGAGCTTCTGGAAGTCAAAGGAAATCAAGATTAAAATGAAAAAACAACCCATCAAATGGGAGAAAATATTTGCAAATCATATATCCGACAAGGAGTTAATCTCCATAATATAGAAACAACTCACACAAATGAACAACAAAAAAACAAACAACCCAATCAAAAAGTAGGCAGAGGATTCGAACAGACATTTTCCAAAGAAGATATACGGACGGCCAACAGCCACATGAAAAGATGCTCAACATCTCTAATCATCAGGCAAAGGTGAATCAAAACTACATTCAGGGGCCGGCTCCGTGGGCAAGTGGTGAAGTTCGCATGCCCCGCTTTAGCGGCCCAGGGTTTTGCTGGTTCAGATCCTGGGTGGAGATATGGCACCACTCATCACGCCATGCTGAGGTGGCATCCCACATAGCACAGACAGAAGGACGTGCAACTGGAGGATACAACTATGTACTGGCAGGCTTTGGGGAGAAGAAGAAGGGGGAAAAAGAAAAAAAAGATTGGCAACAGATGTTAGCTCAGGTGCCAGTCTTTAAAAAAAAAACCCAAAAAGCAAAAAACTACACTTAGATATCTTACACCCATTAGAATGGCTATAATCACCAATACAAAAAACAACAAGTGTTGGAGAGGTTGTAGAGAAAAGGGAACCCTCATCCACTGCTGGGGGGAATGAATGCCGGCACAGCCACTGCAGAAAACAGTACGGAGATTTCTCAAAAAATTAAAAATAGAAATTCCATACAACCCAGCTAACCCACTACTGGGTACTTATCAAAAAAAATTGAAATCCACAATCCAAAGAGACTTATGTACCCCATGTTCATGGCAGCATTATTCACAATAGCCAAGATGTGGAAGCAGCCCAAGTGCCCATCGATGGATGATTGGATAAAGAGTATGTGGTATATAAATACACAATGGAATACTACTCAGCCATAAAAAAAAGATGAAATCGTCCCATTCGCAACCACATGGATGGACCCTGAGGGCATCATGTTAAGCGAAATAAGCCAAATGGAGAAAGACAAACACTGGATGATTTCACTCATACGTAGAAGATAATCAAACTTACGGACAAAGAGAACAATTTAGTGGTTACCAGGGGCAAGGGGTGTGGAAGGTGGCCACAAGGGGCGAAGCGGCACACTCACATGGTGTCTGACAAACATTAATGTACAACTGAAATTTCACAATGCTATAAACTATCATGACCACAATAAAAAAATATTATTTTTAATTTAAAGAAACTAGGAAATCACTTAGGCTGCTAATACACTGGGAAGCAGAAATATGCTAAATCAATTAAACGTAATGTACTAGCCTTTTATTTCATTCTGGCTTTCTTCTCTTTTTCTTTCCAGTTCTTTTCGGTCATAATTCAGCCTTCGCAGGCACATAATTCCACACTGGAAGCTGTTTCTATTTACAAAAAAAAAAAAAAAAATTACAGATGGAAACAGTCAAAAGCCTCCTAGCCAAGGAGCAGGAACTGTGTGCAACGACTGACCTGTGGAAGCTGTCCACCATCTTCAGCTGCCCGCGCAGGTCCTTCTTGGTGAGATGGTCCAGCATGCGCGCGTCCACCAGGCACTCCATGAAGTAGCTGCGGTATTGCGGGAGGCCCAGGCTGGGCAGCCACTCGTTCCCGATCCACTCATGGTTCATGTCCCCGTAGGCGAGCGTCTGCTTTCAACAAGCAAGTACGATCAGTTCAGGAAAAAGAACACCCAAGAGGTCACGAGGGCAGTTTAAATAATCTTTAAACTGGATTTTTAACCTATTACATATTCCTAAAGCTTAAATTAATGACAACACTGTTCTTTATCATTTCAAAATAATTTGATCTCCTATTTACTACCTTTTAAATTTGTCAGTAGAATTTTAACAGAAGGTATTATACCACTGAAAACCTATGACTCATTTGTGTTTATAAATTTAACCTATTTCCCCAACCACAATAAAAATGTAGCTGATAACACATGATCTTTCTGAAGTAATTTTTGTGTATAATAATATAACAACAAAGAATGATCACGACTCATGAACAAGTTTGAAGGATCAATCCAACTGTACACAAAAATATCTGTGGCTGGTTTTAATTTTAACACTTTGTTTTCCAAATTTCCTCAACAAAAAATCTGTTAATTTCAAAATCCGTGTAAAAAGTGAACTGAAGGGGCCGGCCCCGTGGCTGAGTGGTTACGTTGGCGCACTCCGCTTCAGCAGCCCAGGGTTTCACCGGTTTGCATCCTGGGCCTGGATATGACACTGCTCATCAAGCCATGTTGAGGTGGCGTCCCACATGCCCCAACTAGAAGGACCCACAACTAAAAACATACAATTACATACCAGGGGACTTTGGGGAGAAAAAGGAAAAATAAAATCTTAAAAAAAAAGTGAACCGAAAAATAGTTTTAAAAGAAGAGAGAAGCAAGACAACTGACAGAACTGAAAGGAGAAACAGAAAAATCCACAGTTACAGTCACAAGACCTCAACCCTCCTCTGACTCAGTCACTGATGGAACAAAGAAGCCAAAACAGGCAGACAGACCCCCTCAGTAAGGATCCAGAAGCCTTAAACAACACTATTGACCAGCTTGACCTAAGTGACGTTTCGTGGAACACCCCACCCAATAACAGCAGAATACGTTCATTTCAAGTGCGTATGGGATTCTCCAAGACAAATCTCAACAGATCTAAAGGGACTGAAATCATACAAACTATGTTCTCTGACCTCAACAGAATTAAATTAGAAATCAATAATAAAAAGATATCTAGAAAATTCTCAAGTATTTAGAAATTAGCATACGGCTAAATAACCCACATGCCAAAGAAGAAAACAAGAGAAATGGGAAAATATTTCTAACTGAATGAAAGTGAAACACAATCTATTCAAAAATTGTAGGACATGGCTAAAGCAGTGTCTTGAGGGAAATTTATAGTATTAAACACTTATGTCGTAAATGAAGGAAGGTCTCAAAACAACAATGTAAGATTCTACCTTAAAAAACTTGAAGAAGAAGAACAAATGAAATTCACAGCAAGCAGAAGGAAGAAAATAAAAGAGCAGAAATCAATGAAACAGAAACAAGAAAAATAAAACTATGAAACTAAAATCTGGTTCTTCATAAAGATCAGTAAAATTGACTAACCCCTAGACAGAGTGACTAAGAAAAAAGAAAAGACGTACATTACCAATATCAAGAATGAAAGAGGGGACACACTATAGGACACAGACACTGAAAGGGAAAACTGTGAACAACTGTAAGCAACTTAGATAAAATGGGCAAAAGACATCATCTATGAGAGCAACTCATAAGAAAGAGATAAGTTGTATCTTATCAGGACTCAAATTTGCAGTTATAAACTTTCTCTCACATACACATAAAATCTTTACCTTAAATGTCTTCACTGGTGAATCTTACCAAATATTTATGGAAAAAATAACAATTCTACACTATTATTCCAAAAAAATGGAGAAGAAATGCCTAACTCATCCTATGAAGCCAGCACTATCCTGATACCAAAACCAGACAAAGACATTACAAGAAAACTACAGACCAGCATCTCTCATAGACACAGATGCAAAATTCCTCGACAAAATATGAGCAAATTAAATCAATAATAAATTAAAAGAATAAGCTATCACGACAAGTGAGGTTCATCCTAGGAACATAAGGTTGGGTCAACATTTGAAAAATCAATGACATTCATCCTATCAATGGATTCAAAAGAAATACCACTATATCATCTCAAAAGATGCAGAAAAGGCATTTGACAAAATTCATCATTCATTTATGGAAATCTCAGCAATCTAGCAATGGAAGAAAACGGCCTCAACCTGATAAGGGGCATCTACAGCAAACACAGGGCTGACATCACACTTAACGGTGAAAGACAATGTATTCTTCCTGAGATCAGGAACAAAGGGTGTGCTCTCACTAATTTTATTCAGCGCTGCGGTGGAACTCCTAGCCACGGTAACAAGGCAAGAAAAAGAAATCAAAAGCATAGGAATTGGAAAAAAAAAAAAACCTGTCTTTATTTGCAGATGACCTGATTAGCAACATAGAAAATGCACCTACAAACTGGCTGTGAGAACTACAGCGAGCTTAGCAAAGCAGCAGGACACAAGGCCAGGACACAAACACGAGCTGTGCTTCTAAATACTAGAAGTGAACTGGAAACTGAAATTTACAAAATGCCATTCACAATGTCATCAAAGTCATGAAATCCTTAGGGATAAATCTAACAGAACACAGCCAAGCTTTGTACAATGAAAAATAAGCACACACATTATATGTATCTACAGACATATCCAAAAAAGGCACTCGCTGCCCCTCTGTCCGAGACCAGCTGCGCCCGCAGGCCTTCTGCAGTCCCATCACGGAATCCCTGGACACAGTCCCTCTCAACTACCACCATGCTCTGCCTTGAAAACACGGCCTCTGGTCTAATTTATCACTTACACCAACCAAGCTGGAAGAAATGACTCGCACTCCAACAAGAATGCTCAAATTCTAACAGAAAAAAACATTTTCACTATTTTCTCTAAGCAACCATGAGTGGGAAAAACATCAAACATTTTCGGGAAATCATCACACTATCATGTTTTTCACTCTTTCAAACCTTACTCTCATCTCATATGCCTGAGACTTACGCATGAGCATCTGGTCTCATTTCCTTGCCTGTGATTACGTATTCTTAAATGGGCACACAACGCAAAGATTTCTAAATAAGAGAATTCCATGGAAGCGGAACCCTCCTCCTTTTTGTTTACTCATCATACACTCTAGTCACACTTCTTAAGTGGTCAGCGTCAGATAACGTAGGTCAGCGACTGAGGATCAGGCCCAGTCCAGGGAGCCCTCCATCTCCCGGGCCGCCATCAGAGCCTTCTGAAAAAGCCCTTGACACGGATCTCCATCATCGGACAACACCTGGGCCAGAAGAGGCAGCCACTGCCCAGGGCCTGCTAATCCACCACTGAAATGATCACAAACACACTTCTGTGATCTCTGTAAACTGTGAGGGCCGGCGGCAGGGACTGTGGCTGTCCCGCTCACTCCTGTGTCTGCAGCAAGCAGCACAGCCTCCCACAGACAGCCCACATGTGCCACTTGCTAAATGAAGGCACCCACGGCTCTCACCACACCTTGATGCTTTCTTCCCGAGGGCCCGAGGAAACCTTGAACTTCCCCTCGGCTTCAGAGCTGGCCACGAGGTAAGGGCACAGGAGAGGAACACTGTGTGACCGCGGCCCTCAGCAGACCGGGCGGCCTCACAGAGCCCAGGAAGCCTCTTCACTCCTCTCATCTAGGGGAGGCGACAGCGAGAGCAGCTCTTGCTTACTAGAAACACTGAGTGTTGGCTAACTCTGGTGTCGCGGGCACAGCTCACCCGTGTTTGTACTTCTACTGCAGAGAGCAAACATTCCGCTTATTTAATTTACACCTCGTGCCCCTGACACAGGGAATTTCCTACTCAAGTGCTGACAAAGTTCTGCTTCCTAGTGTGAAATACACCGACATTTAAGTAATTACGAAATGCACCCTTTTTAATTCACTGATGGTCATTAGTGGCCTTGTAAAGAGCTAGCTGACCAGGTTAAATCATTAATGAGGATATTTATCTGGTGTAGCAGCACAGAAGGCCCAAATCAGGAGCAGAGGGCTCACACCATCATATTATAGCTTCTCTCTTCTTTTGTTACAAAGAGAGAGAGAATTGGCTTTATGTTGGGCATACAAACAGAGGGAAACTGGCATTTCAACCAACAACTTGTACTCAGGAAAATTCTGATTTGAAACTATCCTGATTCTTTTCAGACATACAACAATCCCGTGAGGACCCTGAGCGCTCCGCCCTCAGCAAGAGCCTCGGGAGACGCCGCCTGCTCACACCGTGCGGCTGTGCGGGTCCCTAAAGTGCGGCATGTCACACAGCAACGCTGGTGGAGTCGCAGGCAGGGACACCGCTGTGTTAGTCGAGCTGTCTCAGAGGAAGGCTGCAAGACACGTGTGGTAGCTTTTTGTGAGCTGAAGAACTGGGGAGCTGAAAACGGAAAAGTACATTAAGCGAGAAGAGGCTTAATTTCTGAGAATTCCATTAGTAAGAAGGTCTTTTGATCAACACAGCATTAGGACAGCACTTAGTAAAACACCAACACGAAGACCCAGACGTGACGTCTCCACAGCAACTCCTGTGCTGGAAAGTTCTCAGAATTCAGTTTTCCCACCGGCAGACCTTGCGGTTAAGTTACCCAAGCGGGTACTTAAATCCGCAACGTCAGGAGCCGCCGAAGCCCCAGGACCGCGTCCAGAAGCCGGTCCGCTACACAGAGCCGTCTACGCTAACCAGAACTGACACCACGGCCCCACGGAAGAGAGGTTCAAAATTGTCCATGAGACGTGCTCTTTAACTCTACGCTCTGCTTCCGACTAATGCTTTCAAATCGTTAACAATATTCTGAAAAAGTTAAGATGTTAAAAATGTCAAGAAAAGTAAATTACGAGTTTTCATACGCCAATTCTTTTTGTTGCTTACATATAGTGAAGAATATAGTATAGAAAGTCTCCAACCTGAGCCCAGCTTCCCTCCTCATCCTCCTGATGTTACGTGGTTAGGAATGAAAAGAACACAGCTGTTAGTATCGGTGAGCTTAGTAAGGCAAGCAGATCAACTTCAGAAGGTGCAGCGAGACGGAGGGGAAAGTTCGAGAAATCAAGGTATCATGCAAAACAACAATCCCAGCTTCTCATGCAGGAGCCGAGGCCCCCCCCGACCCCGGCAAGCACACTCAGCGAGGGAGAAAATGGGCCAGACCCTCAAAATGGAGTGTTCGGCCGAGGCCTCTCCCTAAAGGAGGTGTGAATTCAACCTACTCTAAAGAGAGAGGGCCTACCAATGTAAAGTTCCTGGAAAAATCGAAAATAAGACAAAATACGGATCCTATTTTATACATTTGACTAATACCTAGCGGCAATACTTATCAGGAACAACTGAGTGTAAAATGACCTTTCTGTTTCCCACAAAAAGGCCGGGAATGGCGCCGCTTGTAAGTGGGGTGCCCTGGGAGAAGGACAGGCTCGGGGCGGGACTGACCGTTTGTGGCGAGGCCGCGAGTGTTTCCATCTCCTCATGCGTTAACCAGACATTTCCTGTGGTCTACGGTGACCCAGGGACCACAACATCCAGGGTGAGGGAAGCAGTGACAGAGAGGAAGGTGGCAGACACGTGAGCCACGGGCACACAGGAGGAGCAGGGGAGGCGAGGCCCGTCTCCCCCTCTTCTCATTTGAGATGCCCACGTAGAAAAGGAGAGAACATCGACCAGCTCGCCCTTCTTAAAGAGTGACCACACCTAATTAATGCTGTGTGGTCAGCCACACGAGAAGAGACCATGATTCCTAGAGCTGGATCTGCCCTGCTGACCCCCTGAGGTATGTGAAATATAAAGAGAAGAAAATACATTTTGCGCCTCTCAAAGTGTGAGTAATTCTCCGGTGCCCATCAACCCGCCCCATGCGAAAGGGGCTCAGCCCAGGAAGCCCACGCAGCCAAGCTCCGGACTGGGGGAGACGGCTCGGGGCAGGCGCTCCCAGGACGGGGCTCCCAGGACGGGGCCTCTCGGCCTGCACAACCTCGCCGGGGCGCTCAAGAGGCAGGGAGCAGGGCTGAGTGTGTCCAAAAGAAGGCCCAATCGCAACTCTGCCGGAACACCGGCCCCACGTCCCATCCCTGTCACTGCAGCCGCGGACAGCCAGGCCCCGCGGCTCTCAGCGCAGAGCTTCCCGGGGGACGGGCTCTTCACCACTGTCCGTTAACCTCAGTTCGCAGGACGCGAGCTTTCTCAAAACAGTTGATAAAAACTTGGGGAAAACCACCCCAGCGCCTTCACTTGCAGAAAGGCCACTCTCATGTGAAATGATGGGGGAACAGGGACCAGATCGGATACTGCAACAAAACTTTCCACTGGGAGAAGAGCTGTCTGTGCGACAGGTGAGAACACAGGCTGACTGTCGCTACCACAACTCTTTACTAAGAGGCAAAATCAAACAAACAAACAAAAAAGGCTCTTAACACTTTTTGTGCAAAGGAACTGAGGCCTGAATCGGGCCCTGACCTGCTACTCAGAGAAGCATGCCTGTGAGGCTCTTGGTTTCTTAATCAGGGTTTTTCTCTAGAGAGTAAACCAAAAGCTAAAAGCAGAGAGTGGGCACTGGGCCAATGAAAAGAGTCTGCACTTTAGAAATGAGGCGTTGGCCTGCCCTTATCTCCCAGTAACCGCTAATGTTTTCATTAGATTAGTTTTTAACATTTCAAATAGGAGGACCCTCTTTAAGGACGTTCGAGGTCTCCCCACGGGGAGCAAACCGGATGAGCACAGGTAATGCCTGGTGCGTGCGCACACGCAGGCTAATGGACTGCTCAGAACCCTGAGCTCCCAGGGCCCTCAGCGCCCAAAATGGAAGCACCGAGGGGCCCAATGTCACATTAGAGTAAAACACTGCTTATAGCGCAACTGGGGATCGAGGCTTTTTTCCCTTCACTTTTGATGAATTTATGTCTAAATTTGTGATCGCTACTGTTGTTTTCAGAAACTCCTACTTCTACGTTACAATGCAGCCACTGAAGCCAGGCTGTTAAAAAAGCATTCAATAAAGTATTTTTAACCACTCAGTTTTCACCCGTTAGAAGCTGTGACGTTTCTGCAGGCTGAAATTTTAAACCGGAGCCCTGGGTGTGTTTACGAAGACTTGGAGAAGCAACGTCAGGAGGGGATAAACTGCTTTCAGGGAGACGCACCGTTCTTGACGTAGGAGGGGCTGACGGACTCGTGAGGGACGTGATCGCCTGAATGGCCAGCCTCAGCTTCAGCCTGTGCAGAGGGTTGCTGATGCCGATCTCACGCTGGATCTCCGTGTCTGACAGGGTGGACATGATAGCCCCGCTTTTCATGTTGGCTCGGCAAGCGGCCACATACCAGGCTGGCATCCCAACCCAGAGCTAGAGACAGGAAATGTTGAGGCCAGAAGGTTATGCACACTGTGTGAAATGGATTAACACGTTCACATGAGTCACATACTTGATCCAGGATCGAAAGACGGCTATACCTCCAGCCAGACGACAACAGTTGGCCCATCCCATTGTGCAAAAGGTAAACCTTGTCTCCGGGCTTCCTCGAGCAACTCATGCCTACAAATAACCAGACAGTCACAGTGAAAGACTCGATCACACGCATACAGGAAGCAAGTTAGCAGAGTACTCGCTCTATACACTTTCACAAGCACAGTAGCACATATCTCATTATTTTCCTTTAATCTTCTAAACCATCCACTTAACGGTAGTTTGGTACATGTCATGAAGAACTCCTGAACAATGGAATGCTGAGGGACTCGACAAGGTTCTCTGTAGAATCATCTCCTCGCAGAATTAAAGAATTATTACCCACTTTAAAAAAACCCAGCAGAGCCTTTGTATCCAAGCTAGGACATTCAAGCGAAAACATACTCGCTCTTCTCTTTCTAAATGATGAGGGAAAATATGGAGAAAGAGGAAACTAGACCGGGTCTGAACAGAGAAGCCTGCCTCTGTGGGAGCTTCACAAACGTTCAGCGTTCACACCACCAACACCGAGAACAATGTGGATTTTTAACACTAGGAATGGTCTACTGTAGCAAGCAAGTAGTGGACTGGATTTTGGCTGTTTCTCTTCCACGTTGCTAGTTAGCTAACTAGGTATTTGCTAAATTCAGACATTGGGTCATTCTGTGGTTTAACCCACAGGCTTCATATCCAGAAAATTTCAACCCGGACAGTTTCTACCAGGACCCCAGACGGAGTGTGAGCCTAAGATGCCCTGCGCTGACAGCTACCGTGGGGCAGGAGGCAGGGAGGAGTCCCAGGGCCCTCGTGAGATCAGAAATATTCTGTAGGCCTGATTTTAAAATAGGCGAACTGGAACTTTACCACATTACCATCTTTGCAAATGATTCTGTCTACTGGGAACATGGCTATGTAAGAGAGAACAAAGAAGCTTCACGAATCTTATCTTACTGCTTTGTGCTGTTTACCTCCAAGCCTTTCTAAGACACCCTATTACTTTGACAGGGAGAGCCTCGCAGAGGAGACGGGGCTGCTCACCGCACGCGCCCCGACACCCCAAGTCATTTTCCATAATCATTTCTACAGAACACGTCGTCGAATCTTTTACTTCTAAAGATACGTAACAGCTCTTCAACATATTGAAATAGTATTAGACTTTTCTTAAGACTATGAAGTCTACGGACAATTAAAGCTCAAACGTTTCACACAGGATCTCAAGTAAGTGTTCCTTAAGTCACGCTTAGGCTTCTGGGGAATAACAGATATTGTAACTATCCAGGATAATTCTACCAGAGGATGCAACAAATATCTTAATAGCTCAAGTAGAGTTAAAAAGGGGCAAACTTCTCTAGTTCAAATAAGCAAAGCTACTCATAAATAAAAAAGCAGCCAAGTCCACTGGAACTGCCGTCCCCCTGACACAGGAGGCCAATGCTGGACGGAGGGGAGAGGAGGGCCTCGCTGGGCGGGACCGACCGCCAGTGTGCTGAATTAAGTGCCACTCTGTGTTTCCTGGGGACACGTTCTCCTCGAGGACAGCGGCTCTATCTTATGCAAACACGTCTGTGAGCCATAGGAGCCATACGAGCAAGACAGACACCTCCTTGGCAGACAGAGCAGGGAAAGACCTGAACCCTGACAGCACGGTCAAGGCCCAAGTCCTGCCCGCCTGGCCCGGCGGAGGGGCGGGGATGGCACTGGTGCCGGGCCAACAGGGCTTTCCGATCCCCACACTCTGAAGTGAACTAAACAGGTACTGAGTCCG
>NW_025798804.1:0-14032 GCF_021613505.1 Equus quagga
CGGACTCAGTACCTGTTTAGTTCACTTCAGAGTGTGGGGATCGGAAAGCCCTGTTGGCCCGGCACCAGTGCCATCCCCGCCCCTCCGCCGGGCCAGGCGGGCAGGACTTGGCCCTTGACCGTGCTGTCAGGGTTCAGGCCTTTCCCTGTTCCGTCTGCCGAAGAGGTATCTGTCTTGCTCGTATGGCTCCTATGGCTCACAGACGTGTTTGCATAAGATAGAGCCGCTGTCCTCGAGGAGAACGTGTCCCCAGGAAACACAAAGTGGCACTTAATTCAGCACACTGGCGGTCGGTCCCGCCCAGCGAGGCCCTCCTCCCCACTCCGTCCAGCATTGGCCTCCTGTGTCAGGGGGACGGCAGTTCCAGTGGACTTGGCTGCTTTTTTATTTATGAGTAGCTTTGCTTATTTGAACTAGAGAAGTTTGCCCCTTGTTAACTCTACTTGAGCTATTAAGATATTTGTTGCATCCTCTGGTAGAATGATCCTGGATAGTTACAATATCTGTTATTCCCCAGAAGCCTCAGCGTGACTTAAGGAACGCTTACTTGAGATCCTGTGTGAAACGTTTGAGCTTTAATTGTCCGTAGACTTCATAGTCTTAAGAAAAGTCTAATACTATTGCAATATGTTGAAGAGCTGTTACGTATCTTTAGAAGTAAAAGATTCGACGACGTGTTCTGTAGAAATGATTATGGAAAATGACTTGGGGTGTCGGGGCGCGTGCGGTGAGCAGCCCCGTCTCCTCTGCGAGGCTCTCCCTGTCAAAGTAATAGGGTGTCTTAGAAAGGCTTGGAGGTAAACAGCACAAAGCAGTAAGATAAGATTCGTGAAGCTTCTTTGTTCTCTCTTACATAGCCATGTTCCCAGTAGACAGAATCATTTGCAAAGATGGTAATGTGGTAAAGTTCCAGTTCGCCTATTTTAAAATCAGGCCTACAGAATATTTCTGATCTCACGAGGGCCCTGGGACTCCTCCCTGCCTCCTGCCCCACGGTAGCTGTCAGCGCAGGGCATCTTAGGCTCACACTCCGTCTGGGGTCCTGGTAGAAACTGTCCGGGTTGAAATTTTCTGGATTTGAAGCCTGTGGGTTAAACCACAGAATGACCCAATGTCTGAATTTAGCAAATACCTAGTTAGCTAACTAGCAACGTGGAAGAGAAACAGCCAAAATTCAGTCCACTACTTGCTTGCTACAGTAGACCATTCCTAGTATTAAAAATCCACATTGTTCTCTGTGTTGGTGGTGTAAACGCTGAACGTTTGTGAAGCTCCCACAGAGGGAGGCTTCTCTGTTCAGACCCGGTATAGTTTCCTCTTTCTCCATATTTTCCCTCATTGTTTAGAAAGAGAAGAGTGAGTATGTTTTCCCTTGAATGTCCTACCTTGGATACAAAGGCTCTGCTGGGTTTTTTTAAAGTGGGTAATAATTCTTTAATTCTGCGAGGAGATGATTCTACAGAGAACCTTGTGGAGTCCGTCAGCATTTCATTGTTCAGGAGTTCTTCATGACACGTATCAAACTACCGTTAAGTGGATGGTTTAGAAGATTAAAGGAAAATAATGATATACGTGCTACTATGCTTGTGAAAGTGTATAGAGCGAGTACTCTGCTAACTTGCTTCCTGTATGCGTGTGATCGAGTCTTTCATTATGACTGTCTGGTTATTTGTAGGCATGAGTTGCTCGAGGAAGCCCGGAGACAAGGTTTACCTTTTGCCCAATGGGATGGGCCAACTGTTGTCGTCTGGCTGGAGGTATAGCCGCCTTTCAATCCTGGATCAAGTATGTGACTCATGTGAACGTGTTAATCCATTTCACACAGTGTGCATAACCTTCTGGCCTCAACATTTCCTGTCTCTAGCTCTGGGTTGGGATGCCAGCCTGGTATGTGGCCGCCTGCCGAGCCAACGTGAAAAGCGGGGCTATCATGTCCGCCCTGTCAGACACGGAGATCCAGCGTGAGATCGGCATCAGCAACCCTCTGCACAGGCTGAAGCTGAGGCTGGCCATTCAGGAGATCATGTCCCTCACGAGTCCGTCAGCCCCTCCTACGTCAAGAACGGTGCGTCTCCCTGAAAGCAGTTTATCCCCTCCTGACGTTGCTTCTCCAAGTCTTCGTAAACACACCCAGGGCTCCGGTTTAAAATTTCAGCCTGCAGAAACGTCACAGCTTCTAACGGGTGAAAACTGAGTGGTTAAAAATACTTTATTGAATGCTTTTTTAACAGCCTGGCTTCAGTGGCTGCATTGTAACATAGAAGTAGGAGTTTCTGAAAACAACAGTAGTGATCACAAATTTAGACATAAATTCATCAAAAGTGAAGGGAAAAAAGCCTCGATCCCCAGTTGCGCTATAAGCAGTGTTTTACTCTAATGTGACATTGGGCCCCTCGGTGCTTCCATTTTGGGCGCTGAGGGCCCTGGGAGCTCAGGGTTCTGAGCAGTCCATTAGCCTGCGTGTGCGCACGCACCAGGCATTACCTGTGCTCATCCGGTTTGCTCCCCGTGGGGAGACCTCGAACGTCCTTAAAGAGGGTCCTCCTATTTGAAATGTTAAAAACTAATCTAATGAAAACATTAGCGGTTACTGGGAGATAAGGGCAGGCCAACGCCTCATTTCTAAAGTGCAGACTCTTTTCATTGGCCCAGTGCCCACTCTCTGCTTTTAGCTTTTGGTTTACTCTCTAGAGAAAAACCCTGATTAAGAAACCAAGAGCCTCACAGGCATGCTTCTCTGAGTAGCAGGTCAGGGCCCGATTCAGGCCTCAGTTCCTTTGCACAAAAAGTGTCAGCCTGTGTTTTCACCTGTCGCACAGACAGCTCTTCTCCCAGTGGAAAGTTTTGTTGCAGTATCCGATCTGGTCCCTGTTCCCCCATCATTTCACATGAGAGTGGCCTTTCTGCAAGTGAAGGCGCTGGGGTGGTTTTCCCCAAGTTTTTATCAACTGTTTTGAGAAAGCTCGCGTCCTGCGAACTGAGGTTAACGGACAGTGGTGAAGAGCCCGTCCCCCGGGAAGCTCTGCGCTGAGAGCCGCGGGGCCTGGCTGTCCGCGGCTGCAGTGACAGGGATGGGACGTGGGGCCGGTGTTCCGGCAGAGTTGCGATTGGGCCTTCTTTTGGACACACTCAGCCCTGCTCCCTGCCTCTTGAGCGCCCCGGCGAGGTTGTGCAGGCCGAGAGGCCCCGTCCTGGGAGCCCCGTCCTGGGAGCGCCTGCCCCGAGCCGTCTCCCCCAGTCCGGAGCTTGGCTGCGTGGGCTTCCTGGGCTGAGCCCCTTTCGCATGGGGCGGGTTGATGGGCACCGGAGAATTACTCACACTTTGAGAGGCGCAAAATGTATTTTCTTCTCTTTATATTTCACATACCTCAGGGGGTCAGCAGGGCAGATCCAGCTCTAGGAATCATGGGCTCTTCTCGTGTGGCTGACCACACAGCATTAATTAGGTGTGGTCACTCTTTAAGAAGGGCGAGCTGGTCGATGTTCTCTCCTTTTCTAAGTGGGCATCTCAAATGAGAAGAGGGGGAGACGGGCCTCGCCTCCCCTGCTCCTCCTGTGTGCCCGTGGCTCACGTGTCTGCCACCTTCCTCTCTGTCACTGCTTCCCTCACCCTGGATGTTGTGGTCCCTGGGTCACCGTAGACCACAGGAAATGTCTGGTTAACACATGAGGAGATGGAAACACTCGCGGCCTCGCCACAAACGGTCAGTCCCGCCCCGAGCCTGTCCTCCTCCCAGGGCACCCCACTTACAAGCGGCGCCATTCCCGGCCTTTTTGTGGGAAACAGAAAGGTCATTTTACACTCAGTTGTTCCTGATAAGTATTTCCGCTAGGTATTAGTCAAATGTATAAAATAGGATCCGTATTTTGTCTTATTTTCGATTTTTCCAGGAACTTTACATTGGTAGGCCCTCTCTCTTTAGAGTAGGTTGAATTCACACCTCCTTTAGGGAGAGGCCTCGGCCGAACACTCCATTTTGAGGGTCTGGCCCATTTTCTCCCTCGCTGAGTGTGCTTGCCGGGGTCGGGGGGGGCCTCGGCTCCTGCATGAGAAGCTGGGATTGTTGTTTTGCATGATACCTTGATTTCTCGAACTTTCCCCTCCGTCTCGCTGCACCTTCTGAAGTTGATCTGCTTGCCTTACTAAGCTCACCGATACTAACAGCTGTGTTCTTTTCATTCCTAACCACGTAACATCAGGAGGATGAGGAGGGAAGCTGGGCTCAGGTTGGAGACTTTCTATACTATATTCTTCACTATATGTAAGCAACAAAAAGAATTGGCGTATGAAAACTCGTAATTTACTTTTCTTGACATTTTTAACATCTTAACTTTTTCAGAATATTGTTAACGATTTGAAAGCATTAGTCGGAAGCAGAGCGTAGAGTTAAAGAGCACGTCTCATGGACAATTTTGAACCTCTCTTCCGTGGGGCCGTGGTGTCAGTTCTGGTTAGCGTAGACGGCTCTGTGTAGCGGACCGGCTTCTGGACGCGGTCCTGGGGCTTCGGCGGCTCCTGACGTTGCGGATTTAAGTACCCGCTTGGGTAACTTAACCGCAAGGTCTGCCGGTGGGAAAACTGAATTCTGAGAACTTTCCAGCACAGGAGTTGCTGTGGAGACGTCACGTCCGGGTCTTCGTGTTGGTGTTTTACTAAGTGCTGATCAAAAGGCTTTCTTACTAATGGAATTCTCAGAAATTAAGCCTCTTCTTGCTTAATGTACTTTTCCGTTTTCAGCTCCCCAGCTCTTCAGCTCACAAAAAGCTGCCACACGTGTCTTGCAGCCTTCCTCTGAGACAGCTCGACTAACACAGCGGTGTCCCTGCCTGTGACCCCACCAGCGTTGCTGTGTGACATGCCGCACTTTAGAGGGACCCGCACAGCCGCGTGGTGTAAGCAGGCGGCATCTCCCGAGGCTCTTGCTGAGGGCGGAGCGCTCAGGGTCCTCACGGGATCGTTGTATGTCTGAAAAGAATCAGGATAGTTTCAAATCAGAATTTTCCTGAGTACAAGTTGTTGGTTGAAATGCCAGTTTCCCTCTGTTTGTATTCCCAACATAAAGCCAATTCTCTCTCTCTTTGTAACAAAAGAAGAGAGAAGCTATAATATGATGGTGTGAGCCCTCTGCTCCTGATTTGGGCCTTCTGTGCTGCTACGCCAGATAAATATCCTCATTAATGATTTAACCTGGTCAGCTACTTCTTTACAAGGCCACTAATGACCGTCAGTGAATTAAAAAGGGTGCATTTTGTAATTACTTAAATGTCGGTGTATTTCACACTAGGAAGCAGAACTTTGTCAGCACTTGAGTAGGAAATTCCCTGTGTCCGGGGCACGAGGTATAAATTAAATAAGCGGACTGTTTGTTCTCTGCAGTAGAAATACAAACACGGGTGAGCTGTGCCCGCGGCAGCAGAGTTAGCCAACACTCAGTGTTCCTAGTAAGCAAGAGCTGCTCTCGCTGTCGCCTCCCCTAGATGAGAGGAGTGAAGAGGCTTCCTGGGCTCTGTGAGGCCGCCCGGTCTGCTGAGGGCCGCGGTCACACAGTGTTCCTCTCCTGTGCCCTTACCTCGTGGCCAGCTCTGAAGCCGAGGGGAAGTTCAAGGTTTCCTCGTGCCCTCGGGAAGAAAGCATCAAGGTGTGGTGAGAGCCGTGGGTGCCTTCATTTAGCAAGTGGCACATGTGGGCTGTCTGTGGGAGGCTGTGCTGCTTGCTGCAGACACAGGAGTGAGCGGGACAGCCACAGTCCCTGCCGCCGGCCCTCACAGTTTACAGAGATCACAGAAGTGTGTTTGTGATCATTTCAGTGGTGGATTAGCAGGCCCTGGGCAGTGGCTGCCTCTTCTGGCCCAGGTGTTGTCCGATGATGGAGATCCGTGTCAAGGGCTTTTTCAGAAGGCTCTGATGGCGGCCCGGGAGATGGAGGGCTCCCTGGACTGGGCCTGATCCTCAGTCGCTGACCTACGTTATCTGACGCTGACCACTTAAGAAGTGTGACTAGAGTGTATGATGAGTAAACAAAAAGGAGGAGGGTTCCGCTTCCATGGAATTCTCTTATTTAGAAATCTTTGCGTTGTGTGCCCATTTAAGAATACGTAATCACAGGCAAGGAAATGAGACCAGATGCTCATGCGTAAGTCTCAGGCATATGAGATGACAGTAAGGTTTGAAAGAGTGAAAAACATGATAGTGTGATGATTTCCCGAAAATGTTTGATGTTTTTCCCACTCATGGTTGCTTAGAGAAAATAGTGAAAATGTTTTTTTCTGTTCGAATTTGAGTATTCTTGTTGGAGTGTGAGTCATTTCTTCCAGCTTGGTTGGTGTAAGTGATAAATTAGACCAGAGGCCGTGTTTTCAAGGCAGAGCACGGTGGTAGTTGAGAGGGACTGTGTCCAAGGATTCCGTGATGGGACTGCAGAAGGCCTGCGGGCGCAGCTGGTCTTGGACAGAGGGGCAGCGAGTGCCTTTTTTGGATATGTCTGTAGATACATATAATGTGTGTGCTTATTTTTCATTGTACAAAGCTTGGCTGTGTTCTGTTAGATTTATCCCTAAGGATTTCGTGACTTTGATGACATTGTGAATGGCATTTTGTAAATTTCAGTTTCCAGTTCACTTCTAGTATTTAGAAGCACAGCTCGTGTTTGTGTCCTGGCCTCGTGTCCTGCCGCTTTGCTAAGCTTGCTGTAGTTCTCACAGCCAGTTTGTAGGTGTATTTTCTATGTTGCTAATCAGGTCATCTGCAAATAAAGACAGGTTTTTTTTTTTTTCCAATTCCTATGCTTTTGATTTCTTTTTCTTGCCTTGTTACCGTGGCTAGGAGTTCCACCGCAGCGCTGAATAAAATTAGTGAGAGCACACCCTTTGTTCCTGATCTCAGGAAGAATACATTGTCTTTCACCGTTAAGTGTGATGTCAGCCCTGTGTTTGCTGTAGATGCCCCTTATCAGGTTGAGGCAGTTTTCTTCCATTGCTAGATTGCTGAGATTTCCATAAATGAATGATGAATTTTGTCAAATGCCTTTTCTGCATCTTTTGAGATGATATAGTGGTATTTCTTTTGAATCCATTGATAGGATGAATGTCATTGATTTTTCAAATATTGACCCAACCTTATGTTCCTAGGATGAACCTCACTTGTCGTGATAGCTTATTCTTTTAATTTATTATTGATTTAATTTGCTCATATTTTGTCGAGGAATTTTGCATCTGTGTCTATGAGAGATGCTGGTCTGTAGTTTTCTTGTAATGTCTTTGTCTGGTTTTGGTATCAGGATAGTGCTGGCTTCATAGGATGAGTTAGGCATTTCTTCTCCATTTTTTTGGAATAATAGTGTAGAATTGTTATTTTTTCCATAAATATTTGGTAAGATTCACCAGTGAAGACATTTAAGGTAAAGATTTTATGTGTATGTGAGAGAAAGTTTATAACTGCAAATTTGAGTCCTGATAAGATACAACTTATCTCTTTCTTATGAGTTGCTCTCATAGATGATGTCTTTTGCCCATTTTATCTAAGTTGCTTACAGTTGTTCACAGTTTTCCCTTTCAGTGTCTGTGTCCTATAGTGTGTCCCCTCTTTCATTCTTGATATTGGTAATGTACGTCTTTTCTTTTTTCTTAGTCACTCTGTCTAGGGGTTAGTCAATTTTACTGATCTTTATGAAGAACCAGATTTTAGTTTCATAGTTTTATTTTTCTTGTTTCTGTTTCATTGATTTCTGCTCTTTTATTTTCTTCCTTCTGCTTGCTGTGGATTTCATTTGTTCTTCTTTTTCAAGTTTTTTAAGGTAGAATCTTACATTGTTGTTTTGAGACCTTCCTTCATTTACGACATAAGTGTTTAATACTATAAATTTCCCTCAAGACACTGCTTTAGCCATGTCCTGCAATTTTTGAATAGATTGTATTTCACTTTCATTCAGTTAGAAATATTTTCCCATTTCTCTTTTCTTCTTCTTTGGCACGTGGGTTATTTAGCCGTATGCTAATTTCCAAACACTTGAGAATTTTCTAGATATCTTTTTATTATTGATTTCTAATTTAATTCTGTTGAGGTCAGAGAACATAGTTTGTATGATTTCAGTCCCTTTAGATCTGTTGAGATTTGTCTTGGAGAATCCCATACGCACTTGAAATGAACGTATTCTGCTGTTATTGGGTGGGGTGTTCCACGAAACGTCACTTAGGTCAAGCTGGTCAATAGTGTTGTTTAAGGCTTCTGGATCCTTACTGAGGGGGTCTGTCTGCCTGTTTTGGCTTCTTTGTTCCATCAGTGACTGAGTCAGAGGAGGGTTGAGGTCTTGTGACTGTAACTGTGGATTTTTCTGTTTCTCCTTTCAGTTCTGTCAGTTGTTGTCTTGCTTCTCTCTTCTTTTAAAACTATTTTTCAGTTCACTTTTTTTTTAAGATTTTATTTTTCCTTTTTCTCCCCAAAGTCCCCTGGTATGTAATTGTATGTTTTTAGTTGTGGGTCCTTCTAGTTGGGGCATGTGGGACGCCACCTCAACATGGCTTGATGAGCAGTGTCATATCCAGGCCCAGGATGCAAACCAGTGAAACCCTGGGCTGCTGAAGCGGAGTGCGCCAACGTAACCACTCAGCCACGGGGCCGGCCCCTTCAGTTCACTTTTTACACGGATTTTGAAATTAACAGATTTTTTGTTGAGGAAATTTGGAAAACAAAATGTTAAAATTAAAACCAGCCACAGATATTTTTGTGTACAGTTGGATTGATCCTTCAAACTTGTTCATGAGTCGTGATCATTCTTTGTTGTTATATTATTATACACAAAAATTACTTCAGAAAGATCATGTGTTATCAGCTACATTTTTATTGTGGTTGGGGAAATAGGTTAAATTTATAAACACAAATGAGTCATAGGTTTTCAGTGGTATAATACCTTCTGTTAAAATTCTACTGACAAATTTAAAAGGTAGTAAATAGGAGATCAAATTATTTTGAAATGATAAAGAACAGTGTTGTCATTAATTTAAGCTTTAGGAATATGTAATAGGTTAAAAATCCAGTTTAAAGATTATTTAAACTGCCCTCGTGACCTCTTGGGTGTTCTTTTTCCTGAACTGATCGTACTTGCTTGTTGAAAGCAGACGCTCGCCTACGGGGACATGAACCATGAGTGGATCGGGAACGAGTGGCTGCCCAGCCTGGGCCTCCCGCAATACCGCAGCTACTTCATGGAGTGCCTGGTGGACGCGCGCATGCTGGACCATCTCACCAAGAAGGACCTGCGCGGGCAGCTGAAGATGGTGGACAGCTTCCACAGGTCAGTCGTTGCACACAGTTCCTGCTCCTTGGCTAGGAGGCTTTTGACTGTTTCCATCTGTAATTTTTTTTTTTTTTTTTGTAAATAGAAACAGCTTCCAGTGTGGAATTATGTGCCTGCGAAGGCTGAATTATGACCGAAAAGAACTGGAAAGAAAAAGAGAAGAAAGCCAGAATGAAATAAAAGGCTAGTACATTACGTTTAATTGATTTAGCATATTTCTGCTTCCCAGTGTATTAGCAGCCTAAGTGATTTCCTAGTTTCTTTAAATTAAAAATAATATTTTTTTATTGTGGTCATGATAGTTTATAGCATTGTGAAATTTCAGTTGTACATTAATGTTTGTCAGACACCATGTGAGTGTGCCGCTTCGCCCCTTGTGGCCACCTTCCACACCCCTTGCCCCTGGTAACCACTAAATTGTTCTCTTTGTCCGTAAGTTTGATTATCTTCTACGTATGAGTGAAATCATCCAGTGTTTGTCTTTCTCCATTTGGCTTATTTCGCTTAACATGATGCCCTCAGGGTCCATCCATGTGGTTGCGAATGGGACGATTTCATCTTTTTTTTATGGCTGAGTAGTATTCCATTGTGTATTTATATACCACATACTCTTTATCCAATCATCCATCGATGGGCACTTGGGCTGCTTCCACATCTTGGCTATTGTGAATAATGCTGCCATGAACATGGGGTACATAAGTCTCTTTGGATTGTGGATTTCAATTTTTTTTGATAAGTACCCAGTAGTGGGTTAGCTGGGTTGTATGGAATTTCTATTTTTAATTTTTTGAGAAATCTCCGTACTGTTTTCTGCAGTGGCTGTGCCGGCATTCATTCCCCCCAGCAGTGGATGAGGGTTCCCTTTTCTCTACAACCTCTCCAACACTTGTTGTTTTTTGTATTGGTGATTATAGCCATTCTAATGGGTGTAAGATATCTAAGTGTAGTTTTTTGCTTTTTGGGTTTTTTTTTTAAAGACTGGCACCTGAGCTAACATCTGTTGCCAATCTTTTTTTTCTTTTTCCCCCTTCTTCTTCTCCCCAAAGCCTGCCAGTACATAGTTGTATCCTCCAGTTGCACGTCCTTCTGTCTGTGCTATGTGGGATGCCACCTCAGCATGGCGTGATGAGTGGTGCCATATCTCCACCCAGGATCTGAACCAGCAAAACCCTGGGCCGCTAAAGCGGGGCATGCGAACTTCACCACTTGCCCACGGAGCCGGCCCCTGAATGTAGTTTTGATTCACCTTTGCCTGATGATTAGAGATGTTGAGCATCTTTTCATGTGGCTGTTGGCCGTCCGTATATCTTCTTTGGAAAATGTCTGTTCGAATCCTCTGCCTACTTTTTGATTGGGTTGTTTGTTTTTTTGTTGTTCATTTGTGTGAGTTGTTTCTATATTATGGAGATTAACTCCTTGTCGGATATATGATTTGCAAATATTTTCTCCCATTTGATGGGTTGTTTTTTCATTTTAATCTTGATTTCCTTTGACTTCCAGAAGCTCTTTAGTCTGATGAAGTCCCACTTGTTTATTTTTTTCTTTTGTTTTCCTTGTCTGGGTAGACATGGTATTCAGTAAGATCCTTTTAAGTCTGATGTCAAAGAGTGGACTGCCTGTATTTTCTTCCAGAAGTTTTATGGTTTCAGCTCTTACCTTCAAGTCTCTGGTCCATTTTGAGTCTATTTTTGTGTATGGAGAAAGGTAGTGGTCTACTTTCGTTGTTTTGCATGTGGCTGTCCAGTTTTCCCAGCACCATTTATTGAAGAGGCTTTCCTTTCTCCATTATATATTCTTAGCTCCTTTGCCGAAGATTAGCTGTCTGTAGATGTGTGGTTTTATTTCTGGGCTTTCGGTTCTCTTCCATTGATCTGTGTGCCTGTTTTTGTACCAGTACCATGCTGTTTTGATCACTATGGGTCTGTAGTACGTTTTGAAGTCAGGCACTGTGATGCTCCAGCTTTGTTGTTCTTTCTCAGGATTGCTTTAGCTATTCAGGGTCTTTTGTTGACCCATGTGAATTTTAAGATTCTTTGTTCTATGAAGAATGTCATTGGGATTCTGATTGGGATTCCATTGAATCTATAGATTGCTTTAGGTAGAATGGACTTTTTTTTTTTTTTTAGGAAGATCAGCCCTGAGCTAACTACTGCCAATCCTCTTCTTTTTGCTGAGAAAGACTGGCCCTGAGCTAACATCCATGCCCATCTTCCTCTACTTTGTATGTGGGACGCCTTCCACAGCATGGCTTTTGCCAAGCAGTGCCCCGTCCGCACCCAGGATCCGAACCGGTGGACCCCGGGCTGCTGAGAAGCAGAACGTGCGCACTTAACCGCTGCACCACCGGGCCGGCCCCTAGAATGGACATTTTAACTATGCTTATTCTTCCAAATCCATGTGCATGGAATATCTTCCCATTTCTTTTGTCATTATTGATTTCTTTCAGTGATGTCTTATAGTTTTCCTTGTATAGATCTTTTTATTTTTTATTTTTTTATCGCAGTAACATTTGATTATAACATTATATAACTTTCAGATGTACATCATAGCATGTTTCAAATTCTATGTAGATTCCATCATGTTCACCACCCAAAGACTAATTACAAGCCATCACCACACACGTGTGCTTAATCACCCCTTTCACCCTCCCCCTGTTAAATTTATTCCTAGGTATTTTTTTTTCATGTTGTGAGATTTTTACTTTATTTTATTTTTTAAAAAAATTTTTATTGAGTTAATGATAGGTTACAATCTTGTGAAATTTCAGTTATGTATTATTGTCTGTCAGTCGTGTTGTAGGTGCAACCCTTCACCCTTTGTGCCCACGCCCCCACCCCCCCTTCCCCTGGTAGCCACTAGTCTGTTCTCTTTGCCCACAGGTTTAAATTCCTCATAGGAGTGGAGTCACACAGAGATTGTCTTCTCTATCTGGCTTATTTCACTTAACATAATTCCCTCAAGGTCCATCCATGTTGTTGCAAATGGGACGATTTTGTTCTTTTTTACGGCTGAGTAGTATTCCATTGTATATATGTACCACATCTTCTTTATCCAGTCATCTGTTGATGGGCACTTAGGTTGCTTCCATGTCTTGGCTATTGTAAATAATGCTGCAGTGAACATTGGGGTGCATAGGACTTTTGGAATTGCTGACTTCAAGCTCTTTGGATAGATACCCAGTAGTGGGATGGCTGGATTGTATGGTAGTTCTATTTTTAATTTTTTGAGGAATCTCCATACTGTTTTCCATAGTGGCTGCACCAGTTTGCATTCCCGCCAGCAGTGTATGAGGGTTCCTTTTTCTCCACAACCTCTCCAACATTTATCACTATTTGTTTCAGTTATTTTTGTCACTCTAATGGGTGTAAGGTAATATCTTAGTGTAGTTGTTTTTTTTTTTTTTTAAAGATTTTATTTTTTCCTTTTTCTCCCCAAAGCCCCCGGTACATAGTTGTATATTCTTCGTTGTGGGTTCTTCTATTTGTGGTTTGTGGGACGCTGCCTCAGCGTGGTTTGATGAGCAGTGCCATGTCTGCGCCCAGGATTTGAACCAACGAAACACTGGGTCGCCTGCAGCGGAGCACGCAAACTTAACCACTCGGCCACGGGGCCAGCCCCTATCTTAGTGTAGTTTTGATTTGCACTTCCCTGATGATCAGCGATGATGAGCGTCTTTTCATGTGCCTATTGGCTATCCGTATATCTTCTTGGGAGAAATGTCTGTTCATGTCTCCTGCCCATTTTTTGATCGGGTTGTTTAATTTTTTGTTGTTGAGTTGTGTGAGTTCTTCATCCGTTATGGATATTAAGCCTTTGTCGGATGTATTCCTTGGAAATGTTTTTTCCCAGTTAGTGGGTTGTTTTTTTGTTTCACTCCTGTTTTCCCTTGCCTTGAAGAAGCGCTTTCGTCTGATGAAGTCCCATTTGTTTATTCTTTCTATTGTTTCCCTTCTCTGAGAAGACATGGTGTCTGAAAAGATCCCTTTAATACTGATGTCAAAGAGTGTACTTCCTATATTTTCTTCTAGAAGCCTTATGGTTTCAGGTCTTACCTTTAGGTCTTTGATCCATTTTGAGTTTATTTTGGTGAATGGTGAAAAAGAATGGTCAAATTTTCGTTCTTTTACATGTGGCTTTCCAGTTTTCCCAGCAGCATTTGTTGAAGAGACTTTCTTTTCTCCATTGTAGGCCCTCAGCTCCTTTGTCGAAGATTAGCTGTCCATAGATGTGTGGTTTTATTTCTGCGCTTTCAATTCTGTTCCATGGATCTGTGCACCTGTTTTTGTACCAGTACCATGCTGTGTTGATTATTGTAGCTTTGTAGTATGTTTTGAAGTCAGGGATTGTGATGCCTCCAGCTTTGTTCTTCTTTCTCAGGATTGCTTTAGCAATTCGGGGTCTTTTGTTGCCCCATATGAATTTTAGGATTCTTTGTTCTATTTCTGTAAAGATGTCATTGGGATTCTGATTGGGATGGCGTTGAATCTGTAGATTGCTTTAGGTAGAATGGATATTTTAACTGTGTTTATTCTTCCAATCCATGGACACGGAATGTCTTTCCATCTGTTTATGTCGTCATCCATTTCTTTCAGAAAAGCCTTGTAATTTTCATTGTATAGGTCTTTCACTTCCTTAGTTAAATTCACCCTGAGGTATGTTCTTCTTTTTGTTGCGATTATGAATGGTATTGTGTTCTTGAGTTCTTTTTCTGTTAGTTTGTTATTAGAGTATAGAAATGC
>NW_025798805.1:0-14042 GCF_021613505.1 Equus quagga
GCATTTCTATACTCTAATAACAAACTAACAGAAAAAGAACTCAAGAACACAATACCATTCATAATCGCAACAAAAAGAAGAACATACCTCAGGGTGAATTTAACTAAGGAAGTGAAAGACCTATACAATGAAAATTACAAGGCTTTTCTGAAAGAAATGGATGACGACATAAACAGATGGAAAGACATTCCGTGTCCATGGATTGGAAGAATAAACACAGTTAAAATATCCATTCTACCTAAAGCAATCTACAGATTCAACGCCATCCCAATCAGAATCCCAATGACATCTTTACAGAAATAGAACAAAGAATCCTAAAATTCATATGGGGCAACAAAAGACCCCGAATTGCTAAAGCAATCCTGAGAAAGAAGAACAAAGCTGGAGGCATCACAATCCCTGACTTCAAAACATACTACAAAGCTACAATAATCAACACAGCATGGTACTGGTACAAAAACAGGTGCACAGATCCATGGAACAGAATTGAAAGCGCAGAAATAAAACCACACATCTATGGACAGCTAATCTTCGACAAAGGAGCTGAGGGCCTACAATGGAGAAAAGAAAGTCTCTTCAACAAATGCTGCTGGGAAAACTGGAAAGCCACATGTAAAAGAACGAAAATTTGACCATTCTTTTTCACCATTCACCAAAATAAACTCAAAATGGATCAAAGACCTAAAGGTAAGACCTGAAACCATAAGGCTTCTAGAAGAAAATATAGGAAGTACACTCTTTGACATCAGTATTAAAGGGATCTTTTCAGACACCATGTCTTCTCAGAGAAGGGAAACAATAGAAAGAATAAACAAATGGGACTTCATCAGACGAAAGCGCTTCTTCAAGGCAAGGGAAAACAGGAGTGAAACAAAAAAACAACCCACTAACTGGGAAAAAACATTTCCAAGGAATACATCCGACAAAGGCTTAATATCCATAACGGATGAAGAACTCACACAACTCAACAACAAAAAATTAAACAACCCGATCAAAAAATGGGCAGGAGACATGAACAGACATTTCTCCCAAGAAGATATACGGATAGCCAATAGGCACATGAAAAGACGCTCATCATCGCTGATCATCAGGGAAGTGCAAATCAAAACTACACTAAGATAGGGGCTGGCCCCGTGGCCGAGTGGTTAAGTTTGCGTGCTCCGCTGCAGGCGACCCAGTGTTTCGTTGGTTCAAATCCTGGGCGCAGACATGGCACTGCTCATCAAACCACGCTGAGGCAGCGTCCCACAAACCACAAATAGAAGAACCCACAACGAAGAATATACAACTATGTACCGGGGGCTTTGGGGAGAAAAAGGAAAAAATAAAATCTTTAAAAAAAAAAAAAAACAACTACACTAAGATATTACCTTACACCCATTAGAGTGACAAAAATAACTGAAACAAATAGTGATAAATGTTGGAGAGGTTGTGGAGAAAAAGGAACCCTCATACACTGCTGGCGGGAATGCAAACTGGTGCAGCCACTATGGAAAACAGTATGGAGATTCCTCAAAAAATTAAAAATAGAACTACCATACAATCCAGCCATCCCACTACTGGGTATCTATCCAAAGAGCTTGAAGTCAGCAATTCCAAAAGTCCTATGCACCCCAATGTTCACTGCAGCATTATTTACAATAGCCAAGACATGGAAGCAACCTAAGTGCCCATCAACAGATGACTGGATAAAGAAGATGTGGTACATATATACAATGGAATACTACTCAGCCGTAAAAAAGAACAAAATCGTCCCATTTGCAACAACATGGATGGACCTTGAGGGAATTATGTTAAGTGAAATAAGCCAGATAGAGAAGACAATCTCTGTGTGACTCCACTCCTATGAGGAATTTAAACCTGTGGGCAAAGAGAACAGACTAGTGGCTACCAGGGGAAGGGGGGGTGGGGGCGTGGGCACAAAGGGTGAAGGGTTGCACCTACAACACGACTGACAGACAATAATACATAACTGAAATTTCACAAGATTGTAACCTATCATTAACTCAATAAAAATTTTTTTAAAAAATAAAATAAAGTAAAAATCTCACAACATGAAAAAAAAATACCTAGGAATAAATTTAACAGGGGGAGGGTGAAAGGGGTGATTAAGCACACGTGTGTGGTGATGGCTTGTAATTAGTCTTTGGGTGGTGAACATGATGGAATCTACATAGAATTTGAAACATGCTATGATGTACATCTGAAAGTTATATAATGTTATAATCAAATGTTACTGCGATAAAAAAATAAAAAATAAAAAGATCTATACAAGGAAAACTATAAGACATCACTGAAAGAAATCAATAATGACAAAAGAAATGGGAAGATATTCCATGCACATGGATTTGGAAGAATAAGCATAGTTAAAATGTCCATTCTAGGGGCCGGCCCGGTGGTGCAGCGGTTAAGTGCGCACGTTCTGCTTCTCAGCAGCCCGGGGTCCACCGGTTCGGATCCTGGGTGCGGACGGGGCACTGCTTGGCAAAAGCCATGCTGTGGAAGGCGTCCCACATACAAAGTAGAGGAAGATGGGCATGGATGTTAGCTCAGGGCCAGTCTTTCTCAGCAAAAAGAAGAGGATTGGCAGTAGTTAGCTCAGGGCTGATCTTCCTAAAAAAAAAAAAAAAGTCCATTCTACCTAAAGCAATCTATAGATTCAATGGAATCCCAATCAGAATCCCAATGACATTCTTCATAGAACAAAGAATCTTAAAATTCACATGGGTCAACAAAAGACCCTGAATAGCTAAAGCAATCCTGAGAAAGAACAACAAAGCTGGAGCATCACAGTGCCTGACTTCAAAACGTACTACAGACCCATAGTGATCAAAACAGCATGGTACTGGTACAAAAACAGGCACACAGATCAATGGAAGAGAACCGAAAGCCCAGAAATAAAACCACACATCTACAGACAGCTAATCTTCGGCAAAGGAGCTAAGAATATATAATGGAGAAAGGAAAGCCTCTTCAATAAATGGTGCTGGGAAAACTGGACAGCCACATGCAAAACAACGAAAGTAGACCACTACCTTTCTCCATACACAAAAATAGACTCAAAATGGACCAGAGACTTGAAGGTAAGAGCTGAAACCATAAAACTTCTGGAAGAAAATACAGGCAGTCCACTCTTTGACATCAGACTTAAAAGGATCTTACTGAATACCATGTCTACCCAGACAAGGAAAACAAAAGAAAAAAATAAACAAGTGGGACTTCATCAGACTAAAGAGCTTCTGGAAGTCAAAGGAAATCAAGATTAAAATGAAAAAACAACCCATCAAATGGGAGAAAATATTTGCAAATCATATATCCGACAAGGAGTTAATCTCCATAATATAGAAACAACTCACACAAATGAACAACAAAAAAACAAACAACCCAATCAAAAAGTAGGCAGAGGATTCGAACAGACATTTTCCAAAGAAGATATACGGACGGCCAACAGCCACATGAAAAGATGCTCAACATCTCTAATCATCAGGCAAAGGTGAATCAAAACTACATTCAGGGGCCGGCTCCGTGGGCAAGTGGTGAAGTTCGCATGCCCCGCTTTAGCGGCCCAGGGTTTTGCTGGTTCAGATCCTGGGTGGAGATATGGCACCACTCATCACGCCATGCTGAGGTGGCATCCCACATAGCACAGACAGAAGGACGTGCAACTGGAGGATACAACTATGTACTGGCAGGCTTTGGGGAGAAGAAGAAGGGGGAAAAAGAAAAAAAAGATTGGCAACAGATGTTAGCTCAGGTGCCAGTCTTTAAAAAAAAAACCCAAAAAGCAAAAAACTACACTTAGATATCTTACACCCATTAGAATGGCTATAATCACCAATACAAAAAACAACAAGTGTTGGAGAGGTTGTAGAGAAAAGGGAACCCTCATCCACTGCTGGGGGGAATGAATGCCGGCACAGCCACTGCAGAAAACAGTACGGAGATTTCTCAAAAAATTAAAAATAGAAATTCCATACAACCCAGCTAACCCACTACTGGGTACTTATCAAAAAAAATTGAAATCCACAATCCAAAGAGACTTATGTACCCCATGTTCATGGCAGCATTATTCACAATAGCCAAGATGTGGAAGCAGCCCAAGTGCCCATCGATGGATGATTGGATAAAGAGTATGTGGTATATAAATACACAATGGAATACTACTCAGCCATAAAAAAAAGATGAAATCGTCCCATTCGCAACCACATGGATGGACCCTGAGGGCATCATGTTAAGCGAAATAAGCCAAATGGAGAAAGACAAACACTGGATGATTTCACTCATACGTAGAAGATAATCAAACTTACGGACAAAGAGAACAATTTAGTGGTTACCAGGGGCAAGGGGTGTGGAAGGTGGCCACAAGGGGCGAAGCGGCACACTCACATGGTGTCTGACAAACATTAATGTACAACTGAAATTTCACAATGCTATAAACTATCATGACCACAATAAAAAAATATTATTTTTAATTTAAAGAAACTAGGAAATCACTTAGGCTGCTAATACACTGGGAAGCAGAAATATGCTAAATCAATTAAACGTAATGTACTAGCCTTTTATTTCATTCTGGCTTTCTTCTCTTTTTCTTTCCAGTTCTTTTCGGTCATAATTCAGCCTTCGCAGGCACATAATTCCACACTGGAAGCTCTTTCTATTTACAAAAAAAACAAAATTACAGATGGAAACAGTCAAAAGCCTCCTAGCCAACGAGCAGGAACTGTGTGCAACGACTGACCTGTGGAAGCTGTCCACCATCTTCAGCTGCCCGCGCAGGTCCTTCTTGGTGAGATGGTCCAGCATGCGCGCGTCCACCAGGCACTCCATGAAGTAGCTGCGGTATTGCGGGAGGCCCAGGCTGGGCAGCCACTCGTTCCCGATCCACTCATGGTTCATGTCCCCGTAGGCGAGCGTCTGCTTTCAACAAGCAAGTACGATCAGTTCAGGAAAAAGAACACCCAAGAGGTCACGAGGGCAGTTTAAATAATCTTTAAACTGGATTTTTAACCTATTACATATTCCTAAAGCTTAAATTAATGACAACACTGTTCTTTATCATTTCAAAATAATTTGATCTCCTATTTACTACCTTTTAAATTTGTCAGTAGAATTTTAACAGAAGGTATTATACCACTGAAAACCTATGACTCATTTGTGTTTATAAATTTAACCTATTTCCCCAACCACAATAAAAATGTAGCTGATAACACATGATCTTTCTGAAGTAATTTTTGTGTATAATAATATAACAACAAAGAATGATCACGACTCATGAACAAGTTTGAAGGATCAATCCAACTGTACACAAAAATATCTGTGGCTGGTTTTAATTTTAACATTTTGTTTTCCAAATTTCCTCAACAAAAAATCTGTTAATTTCAAAATCCGTGTAAAAAGTGAACTGAAGGGGCCGGCCCCGTGGCTGAGTGGTTACGTTGGCGCACTCCGCTTCAGCAGCCCAGGGTTTCACTGGTTTGCATCCTGGGCCTGGATATGACACTGCTCATCAAGCCATGTTGAGGTGGCGTCCCACATGCCCCAACTAGAAGGACCCACAACTAAAAACATACAATTACATACCAGGGGACTTTGGGGAGAAAAAGGAAAAATAAAATCTTAAAAAAAAAGTGAACTGAAAAATAGTTTTAAAAGAAGAGAGAAGCAAGACAACAACTGACAGAACTGAAAGGAGAAACAGAAAAATCCACAGTTACAGTCACAAGACCTCAACCCTCCTCTGACTCAGTCACTGATGGAACAAAGAAGCCAAAACAGGCAGACAGACCCCCTCAGTAAGGATCCAGAAGCCTTAAACAACACTATTGACCAGCTTGACCTAAGTGACGTTTCGTGGAACACCCCACCCAATAACAGCAGAATACGTTCATTTCAAGTGCGTATGGGATTCTCCAAGACAAATCTCAACAGATCTAAAGGGACTGAAATCATACAAACTATGTTCTCTGACCTCAACAGAATTAAATTAGAAATCAATAATAAAAAGATATCTAGAAAATTCTCAAGTGTTTGGAAATTAGCATACGGCTAAATAACCCACGTGCCAAAGAAGAAGAAAAGAGAAATGGGAAAATATTTCTAACTGAATGAAAGTGAAATACAATCTATTCAAAAATTGCAGGACATGGCTAAAGCAGTGTCTTGAGGGAAATTTATAGTATTAAACACTTATGTCGTAAATGAAGGAAGGTCTCAAAACAACAATGTAAGATTCTACCTTAAAAAACTTGAAAAAGAAGAACAAATGAAATCCACAGCAAGCAGAAGGAAGAAAATAAAAGAGCAGAAATCAATGAAACAGAAACAAGAAAAATAAAACTATGAAACTAAAATCTGGTTCTTCATAAAGATCAGTAAAATTGACTAACCCCTAGACAGAGTGACTAAGAAAAAAGAAAAGACGTACATTACCAATATCAAGAATGAAAGAGGGGACACACTATAGGACACAGACACTGAAAGGGAAAACTGTGAACAACTGTAAGCAACTTAGATAAAATGGGCAAAAGACATCATCTATGAGAGCAACTCATAAGAAAGAGATAAGTTGTATCTTATCAGGACTCAAATTTGCAGTTATAAACTTTCTCTCACATACACATAAAATCTTTACCTTAAATGTCTTCACTGGTGAATCTTACCAAATATTTATGGAAAAAATAACAATTCTACACTATTATTCCAAAAAAATGGAGAAGAAATGCCTAACTCATCCTATGAAGCCAGCACTATCCTGATACCAAAACCAGACAAAGACATTACAAGAAAACTACAGACCAGCATCTCTCATAGACACAGATGCAAAATTCCTCGACAAAATATGAGCAAATTAAATCAATAATAAATTAAAAGAATAAGCTATCACGACAAGTGAGGTTCATCCTAGGAACATAAGGTTGGGTCAATATTTGAAAAATCAATGACATTCATCCTATCAATGGATTCAAAAGAAATACCACTATATCATCTCAAAAGATGCAGAAAAGGCATTTGACAAAATTCATCATTCATTTATGGAAATCTCAGCAATCTAGCAATGGAAGAAAACTGCCTCAACCTGATAAGGGGCATCTACAGCAAACACAGGGCTGACATCACACTTAACGGTGAAAGACAATGTATTCTTCCTGAGATCAGGAACAAAGGGTGTGCTCTCACTAATTTTATTCAGCGCTGCGGTGGAACTCCTAGCCACGGTAACAAGGCAAGAAAAAGAAATCAAAAGCATAGGAATTGGAAAAAAAAAAAAACCTGTCTTTATTTGCAGATGACCTGATTAGCAACATAGAAAATGCACCTACAAACTGGCTGTGAGAACTACAGCGAGCTTAGCAAAGCAGCAGGACACAAGGCCAGGACACAAACACGAGCTGTGCTTCTAAATACTAGAAGTGAACTGGAAACTGAAATTTACAAAATGCCATTCACAATGTCATCAAAGTCATGAAATCCTTAGGGATAAATCTAACAGAACACAGCCAAGCTTTGTACAATGAAAAATAAGCACACACATTATATGTATCTACAGACATATCCAAAAAAGGCACTCGCTGCCCCTCTGTCCGAGACCAGCTGCGCCCGCAGGCCTTCTGCAGTCCCATCACGGAATCCCTGGACACAGTCCCTCTCAACTACCACCATGCTCTGCCTTGAAAACACGGCCTCTGGTCTAATTTATCACTTACACCAACCAAGCTGGAAGAAATGACTCGCACTCCAACAAGAATGCTCAAATTCTAACAGAAAAAAACATTTTCACTATTTTCTCTAAGCAACCATGAGTGGGAAAAACATCAAACATTTTCGGGAAATCATCACACTATCATGTTTTTCACTCTTTCAAACCTTACTGTCATCTCATATGCCTGAGACTTACGCATGAGCATCTGGTCTCATTTCCTTGCCTGTGATTACGTATTCTTAAATGGGCACACAACGCAAAGATTTCTAAATAAGAGAATTCCATGGAAGCGGAACCCTCCTCCTTTTTGTTTACTCATCATACACTCTAGTCACACTTCTTAAGTGGTCAGCGTCAGATAACGTAGGTCAGCGACTGAGGATCAGGCCCAGTCCAGGGAGCCCTCCATCTCCCGGGCCGCCATCAGAGCCTTCTGAAAAAGCCCTTGACACGGATCTCCATCATCGGACAACACCTGGGCCAGAAGAGGCAGCCACTGCCCAGGGCCTGCTAATCCACCACTGAAATGATCACAAACACACTTCTGTGATCTCTGTAAACTGTGAGGGCCGGCGGCAGGGACTGTGGCTGTCCCGCTCACTCCTGTGTCTGCAGCAAGCAGCACAGCCTCCCACAGACAGCCCACATGTGCCACTTGCTAAATGAAGGCACCCACGGCTCTCACCACACCTTGATGCTTTCTTCCCGAGGGCACGAGGAAACCTTGAACTTCCCCTCGGCTTCAGAGCTGGCCACGAGGTAAGGGCACAGGAGAGGAACACTGTGTGACCGCGGCCCTCAGCAGACCGGGCGGCCTCACAGAGCCCAGGAAGCCTCTTCACTCCTCTCATCTAGGGGAGGCGACAGCGAGAGCAGCTCTTGCTTACTAGAAACACTGAGTGTTGGCTAACTCTGGTGTCGCGGGCACAGCTCACCCGTGTTTGTACTTCTACTGCAGAGAGCAAACATTCCGCTTATTTAATTTACACCTCGTGCCCCTGACACAGGGAATTTCCTACTCAAGTGCTGACAAAGTTCTGCTTCCTAGTGTGAAATACACCGACATTTAAGTAATTACGAAATGCACCCTTTTTAATTCACTGATGGTCATTAGTGGCCTTGTAAAGAGCTAGCTGACCAGGTTAAATCATTAATGAGGATATTTATCTGGTGTAGCAGCACAGAAGGCCCAAATCAGGAGCAGAGGGCTCACACCATCATATTATAGCTTCTCTCTTCTTTTGTTACAAAGAGAGAGAGAATTGGCTTTATGTTGGGCATACAAACAGAGGGAAACTGGCATTTCAACCAACAACTTGTACTCAGGAAAATTCTGATTTGAAACTATCCTGATTCTTTTCAGACATACAACAATCCCGTGAGGACCCTGAGCGCTCCGCCCTCAGCAAGAGCCTCGGGAGACGCCGCCTGCTCACACCGTGCGGCTGTGCGGGTCCCTAAAGTGCGGCATGTCACACAGCAACGCTGGTGGAGTCGCAGGCAGGGACACCGCTGTGTTAGTCGAGCTGTCTCAGAGGAAGGCTGCAAGACACGTGTGGTAGCTTTTTGTGAGCTGAAGAACTGGGGAGCTGAAAACGGAAAAGTACATTAAGCGAGAAGAGGCTTAATTTCTGAGAATTCCATTAGTAAGAAGGTCTTTTGATCAACACAGCATTAGGACAGCACTTAGTAAAACACCAACACGAAGACCCAGACGTGACGTCTCCACAGCAACTCCTGTGCTGGAAAGTTCTCAGAATTCAGTTTTCCCACCGGCAGACCTTGCGGTTAAGTTACCCAAGCGGGTACTTAAATCCGCAACGTCAGGAGCCGCCGAAGCCCCAGGACCGCGTCCAGAAGCCGGTCCGCTACACAGAGCCGTCTACGCTAACCAGAACTGACACCACGGCCCCACGGAAGAGAGGTTCAAAATTGTCCATGAGACGTGCTCTTTAACTCTACGCTCTGCTTCCGACTAATGCTTTCAAATCGTTAACAATATTCTGAAAAAGTTAAGATGTTAAAAATGTCAAGAAAAGTAAATTACGAGTTTTCATACGCCAATTCTTTTTGTTGCTTACATATAGTGAAGAATATAGTATAGAAAGTCTCCAACCTGAGCCCAGCTTCCCTCCTCATCCTCCTGATGTTACGTGGTTAGGAATGAAAAGAACACAGCTGTTAGTATCGGTGAGCTTAGTAAGGCAAGCAGATCAACTTCAGAAGGTGCAGCGAGACGGAGGGGAAAGTTCGAGAAATCAAGGTATCATGCAAAACAACAATCCCAGCTTCTCATGCAGGAGCCGAGGCCCCCCCCGACCCCGGCAAGCACACTCAGCGAGGGAGAAAATGGGCCAGACCCTCAAAATGGAGTGTTCGGCCGAGGCCTCTCCCTAAAGGAGGTGTGAATTCAACCTACTCTAAAGAGAGAGGGCCTACCAATGTAAAGTTCCTGGAAAAATCGAAAATAAGACAAAATACGGATCCTATTTTATACATTTGACTAATACCTAGCGGAAATACTTATCAGGAACAACTGAGTGTAAAATGACCTTTCTGTTTCCCACAAAAAGGCCGGGAATGGCGCCGCTTGTAAGTGGGGTGCCCTGGGAGGAGGACAGGCTCGGGGCGGGACTGACCGTTTGTGGCGAGGCCGCGAGTGTTTCCATCTCCTCATGTGTTAACCAGACATTTCCTGTGGTCTACGGTGACCCAGGGACCACAACATCCAGGGTGAGGGAAGCAGTGACAGAGAGGAAGGTGGCAGACACGTGAGCCACGGGCACACAGGAGGAGCAGGGGAGGCGAGGCCCGTCTCCCCCTCTTCTCATTTGAGATGCCCACTTAGAAAAGGAGAGAACATCGACCAGCTCGCCCTTCTTAAAGAGTGACCACACCTAATTAATGCTGTGTGGTCAGCCACACGAGAAGAGCCCATGATTCCTAGAGCTGGATCTGCCCTGCTGACCCCCTGAGGTATGTGAAATATAAAGAGAAGAAAATACATTTTGCGCCTCTCAAAGTGTGAGTAATTCTCCGGTGCCCATCAACCCGCCCCATGCGAAAGGGGCTCAGCCCAGGAAGCCCACGCAGCCAAGCTCCGGACTGGGGGAGACGGCTCGGGGCAGGCGCTCCCAGGACGGGGCTCCCAGGACGGGGCCTCTCGGCCTGCACAACCTCGCCGGGGCGCTCAAGAGGCAGGGAGCAGGGCTGAGTGTGTCCAAAAGAAGGCCCAATCGCAACTCTGCCGGAACACCGGCCCCACGTCCCATCCCTGTCACTGCAGCCGCGGACAGCCAGGCCCCGCGGCTCTCAGCGCAGAGCTTCCCGGGGGACGGGCTCTTCACCACTGTCCGTTAACCTCAGTTCGCAGGACGCGAGCTTTCTCAAAACAGTTGATAAAAACTTGGGGAAAACCACCCCAGCGCCTTCACTTGCAGAAAGGCCACTCTCATGTGAAATGATGGGGGAACAGGGACCAGATCGGATACTGCAACAAAACTTTCCACTGGGAGAAGAGCTGTCTGTGCGACAGGTGAAAACACAGGCTGACACTTTTTGTGCAAAGGAACTGAGGCCTGAATCGGGCCCTGACCTGCTACTCAGAGAAGCATGCCTGTGAGGCTCTTGGTTTCTTAATCAGGGTTTTTCTCTAGAGAGTAAACCAAAAGCTAAAAGCAGAGAGTGGGCACTGGGCCAATGAAAAGAGTCTGCACTTTAGAAATGAGGCGTTGGCCTGCCCTTATCTCCCAGTAACCGCTAATGTTTTCATTAGATTAGTTTTTAACATTTCAAATAGGAGGACCCTCTTTAAGGACGTTCGAGGTCTCCCCACGGGGAGCAAACCGGATGAGCACAGGTAATGCCTGGTGCGTGCGCACACGCAGGCTAATGGACTGCTCAGAACCCTGAGCTCCCAGGGCCCTCAGCGCCCAAAATGGAAGCACCGAGGGGCCCAATGTCACATTAGAGTAAAACACTGCTTATAGCGCAACTGGGGATCGAGGCTTTTTTCCCTTCACTTTTGATGAATTTATGTCTAAATTTGTGATCACTACTGTTGTTTTCAGAAACTCCTACTTCTATGTTACAATGCAGCCACTGAAGCCAGGCTGTTAAAAAAGCATTCAATAAAGTATTTTTAACCACTCAGTTTTCACCCGTTAGAAGCTGTGACGTTTCTGCAGGCTGAAATTTTAAACCGGAGCCCTGGGTGTGTTTACGAAGACTTGGAGAAGCAACGTCAGGAGGGGATAAACTGCTTTCAGGGAGACGCACCGTTCTTGACGTAGGAGGGGCTGACGGACTCGTGAGGGACATGATCTCCTGAATGGCCAGCCTCAGCTTCAGCCTGTGCAGAGGGTTGCTGATGCCGATCTCACGCTGGATCTCCGTGTCTGACAGGGCGGACATGATAGCCCCGCTTTTCACGTTGGCTCGGCAGGCGGCCACATACCAGGCTGGCATCCCAACCCAGAGCTAGAGACAGGAAATGTTGAGGCCAGAAGGTTATGCACACTGTGTGAAATGGATTAACACGTTCACATGAGTCACATACTTGATCCAGGATTGAAAGGCGGCTATACCTCCAGCCAGACGACAACAGTTGGCCCATCCCATTGGGCAAAAGGTAAACCTTGTCTCCGGGCTTCCTCGAGCAACTCATGCCTACAAATAACCAGACAGTCATAATGAAAGACTCGATCACACGCATACAGGAAGCAAGTTAGCAGAGTACTCGCTCTATACACTTTCACAAGCATAGTAGCACGTATATCATTATTTTCCTTTAATCTTCTAAACCATCCACTTAACGGTAGTTTGATACGTGTCATGAAGAACTCCTGAACAATGAAATGCTGACGGACTCCACAAGGTTCTCTGTAGAATCATCTCCTCGCAGAATTAAAGAATTATTACCCACTTTAAAAAAACCCAGCAGAGCCTTTGTATCCAAGGTAGGACATTCAAGGGAAAACATACTCACTCTTCTCTTTCTAAACAATGAGGGAAAATATGGAGAAAGAGGAAACTATACCGGGTCTGAACAGAGAAGCCTCCCTCTGTGGGAGCTTCACAAACGTTCAGCGTTTACACCACCAACACAGAGAACAATGTGGATTTTTAATACTAGGAATGGTCTACTGTAGCAAGCAAGTAGTGGACTGAATTTTGGCTGTTTCTCTTCCACGTTGCTAGTTAGCTAACTAGGTATTTGCTAAATTCAGACATTGGGTCATTCTGTGGTTTAACCCACAGGCTTCAAATCCAGAAAATTTCAACCCGGACAGTTTCTACCAGGACCCCAGACGGAGTGTGAGCCTAAGATGCCCTGCGCTGACAGCTACCGTGGGGCAGGAGGCAGGGAGGAGTCCCAGGGCCCTCGTGAGATCAGAAATATTCTGTAGGCCTGATTTTAAAATAGGCGAACTGGAACTTTACCACATTACCATCTTTGCAAATGATTCTGTCTACTGGGAACATGGCTATGTAAGAGAGAACAAAGAAGCTTCACGAATCTTATCTTACTGCTTTGTGCTGTTTACCTCCAAGCCTTTCTAAGACACCCTATTACTTTGACAGGGAGAGCCTCGCAGAGGAGACGGGGCTGCTCACCGCACGCGCCCCGACACCCCAAGTCATTTTCCATAATCATTTCTACAGAACACGTCGTCGAATCTTTTACTTCTAAAGATACGTAACAGCTCTTCAACATATTGCAATAGTATTAGACTTTTCTTAAGACTATGAAGTCTACGGACAATTAAAGCTCAAACGTTTCACACAGGATCTCAAGTAAGCGTTCCTTAAGTCACGCTGAGGCTTCTGGGGAATAACAGATATTGTAACTATCCAGGATCATTCTACCAGAGGATGCAACAAATATCTTAATAGCTCAAGTAGAGTTAACAAGGGGCAAACTTCTCTAGTTCAAATAAGCAAAGCTACTCATAAATAAAAAAGCAGCCAAGTCCACTGGAACTGCCGTCCCCCTGACACAGGAGGCCAATGCTGGACGGAGTGGGGAGGAGGGCCTCGCTGGGCGGGACCGACCGCCAGTGTGCTGAATTAAGTGCCACTTTGTGTTTCCTGGGGACACGTTCTCCTCGAGGACAGCGGCTCTATCTTATGCAAACACGTCTGTGAGCCATAGGAGCCATACGAGCAAGACAGATACCTCTTCGGCAGACGGAACAGGGAAAGGCCTGAACCCTGACAGCACGGTCAAGGGCCAAGTCCTGCCCGCCTGGCCCGGCGGAGGGGCGGGGATGGCACTGGTGCCGGGCCAACAGGGCTTTCCGATCCCCACACTCTGAAGTGAACTAAACAGGTACTGAGTCCG
>NW_025798806.1:0-13362 GCF_021613505.1 Equus quagga
ATGGCTGCTGTATTTACTTTTGTTACACTGTCTATCGCTGGAAAACAAAAATATCCCCCTAGCTGCCGAACCCTGCAGAGCTGACCACGCTCAGAGCTGAACAAGTGAAAACTTCTCTGGAGTTCAGGCATCACCCCAATATTAAAATTAATTTGTCACCATGCTATTGTTGAATGATTAAATATGAGCTGGTTTTAAAAATCTTAAACCTCTGAGCGTAACAAATGTACCTGATTTTCTTCCGGGTTAAAAATAAAGCATATTCCTTGTGTCCAAGACTTAAATCAGGTGTGTCGGGGGCGAGGGGAGACAGCACAAGAAAAGACAAATCCTTACCAGAGTCATGATACCTAGTCTGTCCACCTCCCGAGCTGGGCTGTGCGGAATCCTTCGCGGGGTGGACCGGCCACTGTTCGGAGGAGAGGAGCCAGCGAGCGAGGAGGCAGGGTAGGGGGGAATGGAGCTCATTGATCTAAAACGACCAAGATTGTCTAAACTCCCACTGCCAACTCGACTCTCAATCTCCTCCGCCCGCTGCTCTGTGTTTTCCTTTTCTTCCTGTATCAACCTAAAGTAAAAACAAAACAGTCATCCTTCCTTTATTAGCAAACAGATTAACAGGTTCAGATGAAAAAATCGGTGCTTGCATTACTGTAAGGAAACTCCAATGACGGTTGCTCTAACAATGAACACTTCAGCAAAAACATTCTACTTTTTCTCTCTTTAACACACGGCTTCGGAACAGCACAAAGTACACCTTCCACTGAGTCTTACCAACTATCTCTGATCACTCGCGTTTGATTTTATTTACGTACCCCACAAGTCTGGAGGGGCTAGTTGGCAACTCTCTTACTGCACAACACGATGTTTGAATTTTACAGCTCCGACATTCCCACTTCTCAGGGCACAGCTGCACATTTACCTATCGGTTTTTTTGACTGGAAACTGGGAACTCTGATATAATCAAAAAATCAATTTACAAAGCAATCAGGAGTTTCCAAACACTTAAGCCTCTAGACTAGACGGAAACAGTGATTTTTTTTTTTAAAGGTTGAGTTCGAACAAAAGCATTATTTGACAGAATTCTCCACCAGCCTCATCTGAATTCACGTCAACCATGCTGCATTAATTTGGAAATTCATAATTAAAGCTCTTCTCTCCTAATGTATAGTGGATGCTTAAACAGCAGTTTTAATATTTGACTATGCAAATCATTACTCTAATATTAAATTAGTAGTAACCTTGCAGTAACCTGTCCAATTAAAGTTCTACTTATATATTCTGAAAGTACTTTCTGTTATTGATACCAAGGCAGTGGACAGAATTTACCATTTATATCAGGTCAACTTGCTACATAAAGAAGAACCCATTTTACTTAGCAATACACTGTGAAAAATAAAAGCTGAAGTTTATAATCCTTTCGTGTTTCCCACAGCAATGGGGAAAGGCAGTCTTCCGGGCTCTGCCGGGTTGAACACAGCACACGAACCGTGGTTTACGGAGGCAGACTGCAGGCCGCACACCCCTTCCTTGCAGAGCCTACAGCTCTCCCTGGAGTTAGTTCTGCCCCTCCTTCCCTCCCGCAGGCTCTGCGCAGGAACCGGCACTTGGCGTCTGTGTCAGCTTGACAAGAACAAAATGTTGGCAGCAACTCTGCCCGGACCTCCTGCAGGGTCACCGGCGCACGGCTGGTCTCTGTGTGCATGCAGGACCGGACCACGGCTGCCTCAGGCCTGACAGGGCGGATCTTGGGCTCCCTGTCACCCTGCACCCCAGACCTAAGGCCTCTTAATGCCCCCTCGGACGGGCAAGTCTTTGGCTTGATGAGCAGTGCCATGTCTGCGCCCAGGATCCGAACCAACGAAACACTGGGCCGCCTGCAGCGGAGCTCAGGAACTTAACCACTCGGCCACGGGGCCAGCCCCGCCTCAGACGGGCAAGTCTTTGGATTGCACCCCACAGTCGGCCCTTTGTCTTGTAAACTTACTGTTATAACTGCTAAGAGGCTTTCGAAAGAAAACACCTCTGAAACACTGACGAGGTTAAGATTCAAACCATCCTTTGACCACTGTCTTTTTTTTTTTTTAAAGATGGGCGCCTGAGCTAACAACTGTTGCCAATCGTCGCCTTCTTTCTTCTTCTTCTTCTCCCCAAAGCCCCCAGTACATAGTGCTGGATTCTAGTTGTGAGTGCCTCTGGTTGTGCTATGTGGGATGCCGCCTCAACATGGCCTGAAGAGCGGTGCTGTGTCAGCACCCAGGATCCAAATTGGTGAAATCCAGGGCCGCCAAAGCGGAGCGCGTGAACTTAACCACTCGGCCATGGGGCCTGCCCCTGACCACTGTCTTGTAATGAACCAATTTTCACATTCTATTAGTTTAACAGAGAAAAATGCAAGTAGGAGTGGGAATTTGCCAATCTGAAAACCTCGGCTTTCTGTTCCAGGTGGTTGGGTGACACACCTGAAAACGTGAGGCTCTGAAAGACACACAAGAGGGCCCTCCTCAGCGCTGGAGGAGGCACAAGCGGCAGGTGGACGCTGCCCCAGCTCCCTGCCCCCCGCAGGGTTCAGAGTTGGGGGACACTCAGGCTGGAGGGGGGCAGGAAACTCTCCCTCCCGCTTCCTACCGCATGTTTCACCTTCGCTTGCCAGTGGACTGAACTCCGGCGTTTCTCCTCGTAAGTCACCCGCCACCTGGCACTGCCCGTGAAAAGAGTCCTGCTTCTTACCCACAAGGGCGCCAGGCCAGTCCACCTCCTCCTGGCTCTCCATGGTGCCCTGCCCCACACCACAGCTGCCCTCTGCACTTCGGAGCAGGGAGGCCTCCTCCGATGTGCGCTCAGCTCTCTGCACCCCGGCCGTCTCTGGAACCCGGCCTGGGATCCAGAGCGGCACAGGTGGACACTGAGCTCCCCGGCAACGCTCTCCAGCTGTGTCATCGGCTCGTGGGGGAACGGACCGAACCCCTTTCACCCTTCTGCAAGATCTTGTGTACACAAGTGTACCCACACCACAACTGTGGTGAGAACGCCCGGTCAACTGAACTTTCCAATCAAGGGCAACCTCAGAACTTAAAACTATTCAAACAGGATTGAACTAAGTTTACTACCATGGACGCGTAGAATCCGTCCACAGTATTTGTTCCAGACTGTTCTAGGTAGCATACAATTCTTTAGAGACATGCCTGGTGTCTGTGGTGCTATGCACAAGCCCACGTACCTGATCTCCTTGTTGATGGCCTCCAGCTGCTCCTGAAGCATCATGGCCAGCGTCTGGGCATCGGCCTGCCCACTGGGGGACAAGAGGCCAGCCGGGCTGAAGATGGTGTCCCTGTCGTCTTCGCCGTCGGACGCGTCCACATCACTCTCGAAGGCCTGTACCACGTTGGCCAGGACACTCGCTTGTTGGGCACGTTCCCAATCCTGTTCATTAAGAGTCTGTACCTAGAAACAAGAAAATCAAATCTCAGCAAAGATGGAAAATAACAACCAAGTTACAGCAACTTACAGTAAACCTAGCAGAAACTTAAATATCTTAAATAGAAGCCCAAAAGATTTTGGAAAAATAGGCCATGCTTGTAAGTTGCTGACACGTATTAAGCAGGCAGTATTTCAGGGGCAGGACAGTCGATTACTTAGACTGCCTGGTAACAGTCACATCTCACTGTGGACACAAGGCATTTCCATGACGTTATTCACAATGGTGACAAGACCGAGTGCAAACAAAAACTGAAAATTAGAAAAATACACCATGGGGGGGCCGGCCCTGTGGCATAGTGGTTAAGTTCGGTGCACTCTGCCTCGGTGGCCTGAATCCACGGGTTTGGACCTACACTGCTAGTTGGCCACGCTGTAGCAGCGAACCACATATAAAACAGAGGAAGACCGGCATAGACGTTAGCTCAGGGCTAATCTTCCTCAGCAAAAACAAAAACAAAAAAACCACACACACAAAAACACGGCACGATCAGCCACGCTAATCGGAAGTAAAAAGTTCACTAGATCCACGGCAGCTGTGTTCACTGCAGTTGCCACACCACTGTACTAGTGTTATCGAGTAACACACCTCACTGGAGTTCCCCAATCCTCCCTCTTCTGAGCCCGGTGTGAACGAGCACAGACAGCAGCAGGCAGGGGCAGAAGGAGACAGCAGGGCAGCCGTCGGACGCACTCGTCTCAACACCCAGGGAAGAGCGAGCTGGCGGACCACTTTCTCTAGAGAACTGAGGCTCTCGGAGAAAAGCCTCCTCTGTGCCGAGCCACTCCTCTCTCGCGTGATGGAGGGGTACCGTGTGCAATCAGAATGCGCACAGAGAAGGCATGCGCGCCGGGGCCACGTGACCCATCCCGTGCGGCTGTCTCAGCCCCTCTCTCGAAGCCTCCATCTCTTCCTCTCCCGTCCTCACTGAGCCCAGGGCCCTGCCTCCCACTTCACTGACACGACATCAGAGCAACCACAAGACTTGAGATGCCGTGCTGGTTTATCTCCCCGTTCCCCGGGCCTTTACCCATGCACTCCACCTCCTCTCCCAAGATCTGAGGTCGCGGCCAGGTACCTGGGCCCCCACCCAGGCCAGCCCCACCTCTGGGCACGAGGCGCACCCCCTCCGGCTGACTCCAGGCTCGCCTGCTGTGTTCCCTTCCTCTCTCGGGGTAATCGATTCTCTACTGGCCCACTCCCATCAGCCTGAGAAGGTTTGCTCCCTTCTCCCTCCTTCAGATAACACACCAGAACCCACGGAACCTGGATGCCACGTCTCCTTCCAGCCACCACTGCACTTCGTCCCGATGAGTAAAAGGTCTCCAGAGCCGCCTCGACTCCGCCTCCACCTCCTCTCCTCCTGCTCACCTCCCCTCCCGCAGAGCTGCTCCAGGATCAAAGCGCCCACCTTAAGAAGTCCGCCACTGACCTCCACCGCCCTCTCGTCTGGCCCATCGGCAGGCCCAGGTCTGCTGCTCTCCCCTCTTCCCTGAGCATCTCGCTCACTCGGCTGCAGGCCCCGTTGTCCCGGGTTTCTGCCTACCTCCTTGTCACTCTTTAGTCTCCTGCCGGTCCCTTGTCAGTCTCCCCAACCTCTCAATTTTGGAGTGGCCCACGGCTGTATCCTGGAAGCTCCTCTCTATCAACAGGCACCCACTTTGGACTTGATCTCATCTTACACCTTTAAACACCATCTGTATGGTCATGACCCCCACATCTTTATCTCTAGTCGAGACTTCTCTCTTGGGTTCCAGGCCAGAATATCCAACTGCCTACCTGACACGTCCACCTGGACAGCAGATAGGGCTGTCGACCTGATCAGGGCCAGACTCCACTCGTCTCCCCTGCCCCGCAGTCTTCCTCATCGCAGGAGACAGCCTCCAGCCTCCAGCTGCTCAAGCCCGGGCCCTCGGGGGCCTCACTCGCCTCTTTGTCTCATACTCTATATTCAACCCATCAGCACATCGTGTTGGCATGACCTTCTAATATCTCCAAATGGTTCCTTCTCTTCCTTGGCTCAAATGTCACCGTCCCTGTGAGACCTCGCTGGCTACCCTATTGAAAACTATCATTCCCCTCCTACAGCTCAGGGTACCCCGGGTTTCCTTTCCCTGCTTATGACCATCGGAAACCCTGTGGTGGTTTAAATATACGTCCACACTTCTCTAACACTCCTCCCTTGGCCCACAGTGAGGGCAGGACTCGCTAACTCACTCTAACGCACCGAGTGCAGCCCAAGTGAAGGTGTGCTGCCTCCAGACCAGGGCCTCAGAGGCTCTGGGGCTTTCTCCTGGCTCTCTCTCAGAATGAGCCCGGAGCAAAGCTGGCGGTCATCTTTCCAGGACACTCAAGCAGCCCCCAGAGAGGGGCCAGGCAGAGCCAGGCGAGTGAGCCTGGAAGTGCACTCTTCAGCCCCAGGTGAGAATCCGGACGGCTGCAACCTCAGGAGAACTGAGCCCCAACCGTCCTGCTCACAGCCCCGAGCCCACGGAACCTGTGAACTCTAACTGCTCCTTGCTTTAGGCCACTGAGCTCGCAGCAGCCTGTGACCGCAGTGAGAGGAAACTGACACACAGCCCATACTGTACTTCTCACGCACGCTGGCTCCTCACTAGGACGTGGGCCGTGGCGGTGCGGGCATCTTCTCTGCCTGTATTCACTGCTGGAGCCCTAGTCTATAATGACGCCTGGCCCAAACCAGGTGTGCACTGAATACGGGCGCTGCAAATAAAAATACGCAGAAGTATATAAAGACGTGCTGTTAAACAGACAGAAGTAGGAAGGTATTTAAACTTTCCAATGTGAATTCTTCTCACTAAAAGATGACGGATACACGCATTCATTCACGCTTATCGCTGCTTCCAAACCGTACTAATTACATTACGTTGCACTTAAGAGTAGGTCATATTCTATCAGAACTTGTTCTTCAGAAAAAAGCATGCCTAAAACGAAACTCTTAGCCAGAAAAAGGAAAATGGGGGGAGGGGAAGAGAGAAGGCGACCTATGACCATTGGAATCCCCAAAGTGTCAAAGTCACGGGACGAGCAGGAGACGCGCCCGAGGGCCGGCAGCTCGCGGGCGGCGAGGACGGAGGCCCTTGCCTTGGATGGCTCATCCCGCAGGGCTGCCACGCGGCCTTTCTGGGGGCGCCGCAACACCGCGCTGCTGCTGGAGGCGTCTGCGGGACCGTCTGCCACAGGGAACCTGAAATCCGAGACACTGCCCAAGTGGGGTCGGCTGAAAGATGGAAAACAAAAGGTCATTATTAGATAAGAAAAGTGAACTAAAGTTTGTTAGTCAAGCCAGAAGCTGTCAATTTGGAAAACACGTAATTCCACAGAAAAAGGACTCCAAGGAGGGCACCTCTGTCGTCGCTCCCGCCAGCGTTGAGCCTTTCAGCCCCGCCAGCGGGGACACTCCATACCTAGGAAAGCCAGTGCTGCCACTGCAGACCTGGAGATGAGAGGATGGGGTCCAGCTGTCTGGGCCGTGGAAGAGGCATCCGTCACCCATGTCAGGGCCCGCAGAGGGGTGCTCAGCCCTGCCTCTGCTCGACCTTCTCCTCGACCCACCAGGTAGCACCCCCACCCCCACCTGCGGCCTTCCACGGTCACTCTCCCATTTGTGCCAGGCTCCGCAGTGTGAGGCTGGTGGACACCGACACTCCTCTCTCTGCGTGGCACTGTCTGAAGCGCTCCCACAGGCCCCTTGGAGGGAGAGGCTGCAGAAGCCCTTCTGACCACAGCTCGGGCTGGTATGAACCGGGCTGGGCAGGACGCTTTGAGGATTCCGAACCAAAAGCAGAGACTGCGTGCAATCAGACTGACAGACAATCAACACGCCCGGCTAAAACACTCCCCTGAACCAGTGACTGGGGCCCTGAGCACCCGCGACGGAGACGCTCAAGAGAGTCACTAGGAGAGGCCCTGGAGAGGAACTGGTGAGCGGAGGCGAGGAGGGCGCAGCCCAGCCCAGCGCTCAGCCCTGACCGTGGGCACCCCAGCCACACCTCAGTCCTGGCCCGCCACCGAGGGCCTCCGTGCTCTCCGGAAAGAAGGCTGGCTGCCTTCATTTTCAGGAGGCCTTACGATCTGAGAAGACAGAGTCCATTCATCTGATTAAAGCCAGTTAGACAGGGGACCCCTCGAGCCTCCCCACCCGATCGTGGACAGGGCCAGGCTGACATGCCAACTCATCTACTTTTGGTACACACCTCTCGACATCTTTTTAAAGAAATACCTTCTTGTAGCGTTACACGAGATTTACTGCCTGTTCGAAGATCTCCAAGTCTGGAATTCCCCTTGGAGCACACCCAGCCCTACTTCCTCTACCCCTTACTCCTCACGACACTGTCACTCTCCCTCAGGGTGACTTCCAGCCCAACTGCTCTGGGGCCGTGAGACGGTTCAACGGCAGATGAAAGCGATGCACCTGAAATCCTGCGTGTACCTCTGGATGGTTCGGGAAGCACAAATGCTTCCCGATTCTGACACCCCTTCCCAGGCTTACCTGCCTCCCGACCCGCCACCACCCTGCAGCTGATCACTTGCTGAAGCCTCTCTTCTATATGGCCAATCTGTTTATGGAAGGCCACCCATCACCGTGCTTTTCCACTCCTCAATCTAGACTACCTTTTCTCATGGAGAAGATCACAAAAACAAGATGACCGATCTCGCCGTGGAGTCACACCAAATGAGCTGAGCCTGCCCTGCCTGCCAGACCCCTTCTCCTCAGTCCACCCAAGGTCCTTCCACGCCTACTGTGATTGGCTTCCCCCCATTTCTACAGCTCCCAACAACCTCTCTTCTAGGCCACTTGACATGCAGCCTCTAGCCTTGCCTCCCTGAAACAAAGCCCTTCCCTCCGCATGCAGCCTCTCCTGCCCACTGTCTTCAGACCACTCCGCCCCAGGTGACCTTGGCCATCCCCTCCTGCCACCTCTGCACTACCAGGGCAAATAGCTCCTTTCTCTCCTTGTCTTTCACCTCTAACATCACACCTGGGACCGGCAAACATGTCAAGACGTCTCCATCGGAAAAACTGCCCCCAGCTCTGCCACCCCCTCAAGCTCCTACACCGGCTCCCTTCCCTTCAGGACTCGACTTCCACAAGAGTCACACACGCGTGTCCACTTCCTCTTCACCCACGTGCCTGTGAGAGCCTCCTCGCACACACGCCTGCAATCCCGAGCAGCGGGTCCGCCTGCAGCGCTCTAACGACACGAGCCTTCCACCAGCGAGGACCTGAAGCAGAAAGCAAGCGCCTGTTCCCTGCACTGGTCCTCCTCTGCACCTCGCTCTCTGAAGCGCACACTCTCCTCCTCGAAACGCCACCTTCCAGCGGGTTCGGCGTCAGGGGAAGCTTCTGGCTCTGCCTCTCTGTCCTCGCTGATTTCTCCTCTAGTTCCTAGGAGTGAGTCAGGCAGGGACAGCCGCAAGATATCCTAAACCTTCAGGATGTCCTAACTTGGCAAATGCCGGAACACCTGCAGAGGTTCGGAGCTTCCTCCTGAGTCGTGTTTGAGGCAGGGGCCCGTCTCCTGTGTTTCAGTCACTGCCACCAGGTAAGCACTTCGATAACTATTGCTAAAGCGTAACTCTCACTTGATGACCATTTTCTACAAGGAAGTAAATCACCTAAATGAGAATTACCGCCTCTACCACGATGAGGAAGAAAAACTCAGGATGCCAGGCAACTTGGTAGATTCACGCCGAGCCAGGGGGCTCACTCCCGCAGCAGCCGGCCCAGTCACGCCTCGAAAGATCTGCGAGCGCCACGCCGTTAACTCTCAGCCTCTTAAAAACATACAGACTCCAAGCGCCGCACCAGACACGCGAAGGTCAGGGCATCCTCCCGCTCCAGCAGCGCAGGCTCTCCGCGGCCTTCTCTTTCTCCTCGAGGATGCGACCGTCACTCCCAGGTGGACGGGGCTTCCTCTGGCACCCTGGGCTCTGTCCTCCGATCCCGACACCACCACGCCCACGCTCTGTCGGGTCCCTCAGACTCATATGCCCGACACAAATCAATCGTCCCCAGCCCCACCTCCTCCTGCGGTTCTGAGTTGAGTCAAGGACGTGACCAGAACCTCCAAGGTACCAGAACCTAACCTTCAGGATGATGCTGTCCTCTGCCCTCCGGCCTGCTCCGAAGCTCCAGGCTCCCTGAGCTCAGGCCAGGCAGTGTGTTCAGTTGGCTGCCCCTGTGGCCTGCATGTGCTCCTGTACACACACGGCAGGGGCTGGAGCGTGTCCGTGAGTGCGTGAGCACCCTGTACACACATGGCACGTGCCAGAGTGCGCCTGTGAGCATGTGAGCGCCCTGTACACACATGGCAGGTGCTGGAGCATGTCTGTGAGCATGTGAGCACCCTGTACACACACGGCAGGTGCCGGAGCGTGTCTGTGAGCGCGTGAGCACCCTGTACACATACGACAGGCGCTGGAACATGTCTGAGCGCCCCGTACACACACGGCAGGTGCCAGAGCACGTCTGTGAGCACGTGAGCACCCTGTACACACATGGCAGGTGCTGGAGCTGTGAGCACGTGAGCACCCTGTACACACATGGCACGTGCCAGAGTGCATCTGTGAGCATGTGAGTGCCCTGTACATACACAGCAGGTGCTGGAGTGCGTCTGTGAGTGTGTGAGCACCCTGTACACACATGGAAGGTGCCGGAGTGCGTCTGTGAGCATGTGAGTGCCCTGTACACACATGGCAGGTGCTGGAGTGCGTCTGTGAGCATGTGAGTGCCCTGTACAGACATGGCAGGTGCCGGAGTGTGTCTGTGAGCATGAGAGTGCCCTGTATATACATGACAGGTGCCGGAGCATGTCTGTTAGCATGTGAGCGCCCTGTACACACACGGCAGGTGCTGGAGAGTGTCTGTGAGCGCCCTGTACACACACGGCAGGTGCTGGAATGTGTCTGTGAGGGTGTGAGCACCCTGTACACACACGGCAGGTGCTGGAGTGCATCTGTGAGTGTGCGAGCACCCTGTACACACACGGCAGGTGCCGGAGCACGTCTCTGAGCACGTGAGTGGCCTGTACGCACATGGCAGATGCCAGAGCATGTCTGTGAGCGCCCTGTACACACACAGCAGGTGCTGGAGAGTGTCTCTGAATGCATGAGTGCCGTACCCGTGGTGAAGGGACGCGCCTCTCAGCCTCGCTTGGTCCAGCTCAGCCCTCAAGGCTTCGATGTCCAGTACGAGCTGATCCTACAAAACAGCAAATGACACACACTGCAGCTGTCTCCTTCAGGATTTAAAATTATTTGCATCAAACGTTGAACATAACCATAACAGGTTAAATTAGCAGTTATAAATATCAAGTATTTTAGTTCTGAGAACGTTTTCTCCGAGAGTCCTATAGTAAACATAAACACTCAGACCACCAAATTAGCTTTATAAACCCTGATGAATAAAAAGTCATGTCTTAGTCAAGGAGTTGTTTTTAGAGGCGAAACACCGAGTCATTAACAATTATTAATTCTGTAGAGAGATGTGGGGACGGGGAGAGGCGAACAATACTCACCTTCTACTGCACATACTTCCCTGTGTTGTCTTTTTCCTTTCTGTATTGTCTTTGTCTCACATCGAGCACACATTCATTCATTCATGAATCATTTGTTCATTTGTACGTCCAATCTCATTTTTGTACACGTCAAAACAGTAAGGAAAACTGACAAAAAACTTTTTAAGTCACCTATAACCTTCCAGATCTATGCTGTCCCATACAGCAGCCACTCGCCACACGTGGCCATTGAGCACCTGAATGGGGCTGGTCCAAACTGAGATGTCCTGTAACTATAAAGCACACAGCGGGTTTCAAAGACCCACTATGAAAAAGTGAATGTAAAGCAGCTCATTAGCTTTTATATTAATGACATGATAAAATAACATTTGACTCTATCAGGTTAAGTAAAACTAATTTCACCTGTTTCATATTACAGTTTTAAATGTGGCTACTAGAAAATTTTAGATTATACATGTGGCTCCCATTACATTTCTGTTGCACAGCACAGTTCTAGAGGACAGGTTTGTGCTAAGGTTTTAGCTTCCAAATGAACCCAGAAAGGACTCAGAACTCTGATCCCTACCCGCTGCCAGACTTAACATCCACCGCCAACACAAACGCATTCACGCACAACTCTAGGAGTGCCATAAATCTTACAGCAGGAAAGTTTGACTCCACTTCACCCAACGTCTGTAGTAGTTACAGCAACAGTGAACTCGCTCAATTCACGGATTTCTCAATGATTTAGAGATTTAAGTACCTTATCATGTTGTGTCTCTTCTAACTGCTTTTTTGCATTTTCAACTTCTCGTAATAGAGAATTCTGCAAAAGATGAAGAGTCCTTTAGTGTTGATTCTTGAAAACGTTCCACGTAATAGTATGGCTACATTTCTAAGATAATAAAGTACCAGAGAAAAGGGGCCACGTGAATGTGCTCATGAGCAGTATTAGAGTGAAATGCAACAGAGAGACCATCACAGCTTCTAATGATAATTTGTAAATACAGAACCTACTACCTCCCTGATGGATTTTTCTAAGTAAGCATGTCAAGCCCATGGTGTAGGCTTATCTTTATCAGTTAAACTGGTTTATAGCAGCTTTTAGATTTTACAATTCATCGGTCACTTGGGAAACCTGACATAAGTTTCAAATGTATAGTTTAAATCTAAGGTAAAAATATTCTTCCCTTAAGGTTGGCCCATTGATCAAGGAAGAAACGGGTAAGCATCCTGTGTGGTCTCTGATAACGCCTTTCCTGACGGGCTCTGTGTAACAGGAAAGTCACATCATTAGTAATGACCACTGGTCTCTCTCGAATGAGCATGACCACGGTGGCCACCTCAGGGCAGGCTCTGGCCGTTATCTTTAGGGACACCCGTGCAGTCAGGACAGGTCGTGCCAAGGCCGAATGCAAATGTCGCCCATGAGAGCTTCTCTGACAAATTCTAGGGCTCTCCTTCACCCTGGGGATGGCTGAAGTGTCCCCATGATGAGAGGAGCATGAGTCCTGCTCAGACGTTTTCCAAACCGAATGGAGGGAGAGAGGGAGGAGTTGGAACACTTTCAGTTGATCCAAGCCTTTATTTAAACCTTTCTCCTACATCGTTATGTTTATAAATGAGACAGAAATTAACTTCCGCCACAGAAGCAACGAAGGGGTGAGGGCTGGGCCCAGCAAAAGATTCCAGCGCAGGGGCTGGCAAGCGAGGGCCTGTCCCTGTCAATAAAGTTCTACTGGAACACAGTCACTCACTCACATGTCATCAACGGCTGCTTTCATGCTCATTATTAGTAGGCATGAAATTATTTTGCTCAATTACTCATAATTAGTAAAAGCCTAAAATTTTTCCTATCTGGCCCTTTATAGAAACAGTTTATCAACTCCTGCTCTAGAGAATAAGAATGGTAAACAAGCTTCCATACACACAAATTGGGCAAGAACATAACAAACGATAAGTTAATTCAGCGAGCGGTTAACAGTTGTCACTTTTTCCTCCTTACAGAGTCATTTCTACTTCCTGTAATGGCTGTTAACCACCATTATGCAGCATTCCCGGGGAGCAGAACATGGGCGATCTCTTTGTAAAGGATGGGAAACCTTCGGCGAGGTGTGTGACATCCCACCTTGTCTTCCAGGGCAGCCATCCTCTCTTTGAGATGAAGCTGGAGCCTCTCATCAGACTCTGACAGAAGCTTGTCGACGGTGTCGGACAGGCGTTTGTTATGCTCCTCGTTCATCTTCTCTCTCTGCCTTGCCTGGAACAGGAGAAACAAAAACCTGGCCACTGCGAGCAAAGGCAGGATCGTTTCCCCCACCGTGGAGTCACCCGTGCCGCCATCCCTGGGCTGTTCCGGCCCTC
>NW_025798807.1:0-7204 GCF_021613505.1 Equus quagga
TGCTTGAAATTAAGTCTGCTTGTTTCAAAATGATTGTTGTAGAGCTGTTACATTTGTCAGGATAACGCGCACCATGTCATGATGATCTTACAAATGCAAATGCAGTAAAATCCTCTTCTCTCTCGCCGATTATTATTAAAAAATTAATGATAATTACAATAAATGCATAATTTACAAAAGCCCTATATCTTTTCATAGGATTTATACATACAAGCATTACAGTACATTTGTTTGAAAGACTAAAATTAGATATAAGAACAGAATCGATTTGAAAGGATATTTATAGCCTGGATATGAAAAAGTAAGTAACTATATAAATGAAGTCATATGTTTACATAAATATAAGAAACATTAAATTCTAAAATATTTTCTCTATGGTATTCGTGAATTTTTCACTAATTAAAAACTCTGTAATAAAATATCTTAGGGTCCATATAACAAGTATCAACAGATTGCAGATCCACTGAATTCTGAAAGGCCGTCTTCGCCGGGTCCCGAGCGCTGCACGGTCATCTGTAGAAGTAGTGTGGGTAAACTGGAAAGGAAGCGCAAACAGGACAATCAGCCTCAGGACGGGCCGCCCGGCGCACACCTGCGTCCTGAGGCCCAGCCCTGCCTCCCTGCCCCTTGCGCTGTAGCTGCTTGAGAACTGAGATGAAACGTCAAGGAGTACGCGTATCAATGAGAAAATTCCTTGCTGACTTCCTTTTGGCGTATGTCTAAAAGTTACCAATTAAAAAGATTAGGAAACCAATCAAACCTTCTGGCGGAGACGTGAAAAGTGGAGAGCGGAACAGAGCCCCCGGCCCAGGTGCCACGAGCAGGGGCTGGGCTCCCAGCCCCACATCACCCCTTCAGCGTGAGCGGGCTGCTCGTAACTGCACCCCTGCGATGGCAACGCAGCTGTGTGTTTAAAACCACCCGCGAGGCCCTCAGGGTTCACGACAGCGTGGCCCCAGGAAACCTGGCTGTGCGGGGTGCGGCTCATTCAAGAACGTCTATTTCTAAGAAAGCCAGCGGGCGCCGCTGACCTGGGAGCGACACCAGCGCGGATGCCAGGGTCAAGGCGGAGAGCCGCCGTGCCGGGCGCTCTCAACCACGGGTGGCCGCCAGCCAAGAGCTGAGCCGGTGAGCTCCTGCCACGCGCTGCTCTCCTGCCTCCCCACCCCCAAAAGACATTACCAGATACTGAAAAGAGTCCAGCACTTTCAGTTTTAAGGAAAAAATGCAAATACACTTTTTTGCTTAACAAATGAGGATACACGAACCCCTCTGTGACCAACTGTGAGCATACAGAACACCAAAACCACGTAATGGGTGCAGCCGGGCTTGCGTGCGTGTTCCTAAAGGCCTGGAGGAACGGAAACGGGCTCTCCGGGCCAGGCAGCGTCCCCGTGCGGTCACCCGGCCGCCTCTGTGGCCTCCGGGCACGCGGAGCCCTCTACTCACCACGGGGCTTCAGCAGGAGTAAGTCCTGACCGTGGCGGCGTCCAGCCTCTGCGCTCCCGACACGCTGCCTGCTCCGACACCGGGGAGGAAGCGTGCAAACACAGCGTGCGGTTAGTCTTCAGACGTCACACGGGGCACACGTACACACACATCTGCACACCTACAACAGCACCTACTGAGGGCTCCCAGGGAAACTTCTAGATGGGAGCGGATGAGCCAGGGAAAGAGAACCTAAGTGTCACCAGGAGGGGGTTCTCTTCAGCCCCCAGCAGCCCTGGGAGCCACTGGCAGCTAATCTCACGACAGCAAGGATGCCTCAGATGATACAGACTTCGTGATGTCCTCTGTGTAAGTGACAACTACTTCAGCTGGTAACTTTGTTTCTCCTGAAACTCTCTAGATTTGCAGAGCAACTAGACTTTTCTTCGGGGCCTAAACATGATATCCCCAAGGCCGGGGTGAGGTAGATAACCCGGGGCAGCGCTAGACACCACGGGGTGCAGGTGACCGGAGTCAAACGCAGGCCTGGCCTGACGGGAGACGCGCCCTCGGGCCACCTGCCCTCCACGACCGTCTGAGGGAGCGTCCAGGGCACTCCTCCCCAGGGCCTGGCTGCAGGGGGTGGGTAGAGGACAATGACTCATCTAAGAACACTAAAACCCAGTCGCAGTTTCTGCCGGAAGTGATGTGTACCACTGATGCCTTGTTCCTGTCGAGAAACACACGGCACGGCCCAAGAGGTGAGCCCGCCTCTCCCTTGCAACCTGGACAGGAAATGTGCGAACACCTGGAGCAGATATTCCCGACTGCCAATTACACAGTTTGTGTTCCCACGGGTCCAGCAGGAACACGTTTTATCAAGAATGTGCCGTGGTTCCAGAAGAGATGGCACGACAGCTGGCACTGTCGGTGAGCATGGGTCATCTTTCCAAATCCTGACCCTGAGGTCCCAGGAGGCCAGCTGCAGCTTCCCCGACGCCCCTTATTTAAGAAGGCATTGAGCAGTCCACTCTCCCGGGGTTCGGCCTCAGTTTTCCTACAAGGGTCAACAGCCGTCTTCCATATAATATATTCCCTACACCTCACTCTAGGCTTATTTTTAATTTATCTGAACTCTAATCTAAATGTCGCCGTCAATACTGAACACGGGAAGTGTGACTGATTCTGAGGAAACTGGGCACGAAGCTGTGAAGAAAATCAGAAGGCGCTCCAGCAGCCTATTCAATAAGTGGAGGGCCAAGTTACCGTTAGAGTTATACAAATTACCTCATGCTCCTTGGAATAAGAATGCTACTGAAGACATTGCTGCTCTTGCCCCATTAACCAGATCACTGAGCTCTGCAGAGAGATGCAGGCTTCCAGCAGCAGTGCTGCCCTGGGGGCCATCTCACCAAGCGTCCGGCTGAGCGAAGGCTTTACACACACACGCTTTTCTCTCATTTTGATACAGGCAAGTGAGAGCCAAACTCACAAACCTACGTATGGGAAGGGCTAAGAACAGGGAAACTTGTAAAAGCCACCTCAGGACAATTTTTAAAAGCGCTTCCTTTCCCATAGCCGATCCATCGGCCACAGAGACGAGAACGAAGTCCTTCGTAACGGGAGTGCAGCTACAATGGCCCCAGCGGCCAGCACCACACGGGACCAGGACGCGCAGACGCCTCCTACGAGCCTGACGAGGAGCAGCCATTTCACTGCCACAGCCGCTGAAGAGGACATGGCTGTACGACGACGGCCCTACAGACAGGGAGACTGAGGCACAGTGCTCGAGGCTGTGCCCCTCCTCAGCGGCAGAGCCAGGGTCCACCGAGGCCATCTGCCCTTGATCCTGTCATCGTGGGGGCCGCGGTCAGAGCCGAGAGGTCTGTCAGTAAAGCGCGGCCAACTTGTCATCAGCCGTGTCCTCCAAGCAGAGTGGCGGTCAAAGGGAAAACTGCAAGCTCCATCTGGAACCCTGACTGCAAGGCTCGTGCGCTCCCAGGGCCCACCGCGCTCCAGTGACGACCTGCCCAGGCTCACCTTCTTCCTCCTCTCCGTCCTTATGGTGCGCAGTGACAGGGACCAACGCCAGCAGGGGTGGAGGGAGGAAAGGGAAGGCTCAGAGAGGGGGAAACTGTGTTCTCTAAGATGGACTCAGTCACCTCTCCAGGGGGAGAGACGTCCCAGGAGCACCCGGCGTGGCCCGAGAGCTGCTGCACCACCTTCCGGCAGAGCCTTCCAGGGCTGCCTGCCACACACACAGGCTACAGGACGTCCACTCAGCACACCGAGAACACACGCGACGCTCAGCTTTATTAGTTGGAAGGATATGCTAAGATTCAACCAGACAAGACTCTAAAAAACCTACATTATTGTTAAACTGTTATGCACAGATGTTAGGATTCATTTTAAAACACTTCACCTAGGCATGCACCAGTACTCAATGCCTTGTAACACATCCAAGAGGCCATTCTGGATCACTGTTAACATTCCAGCCACAAAGCTGCTCATGCCGCCCACAGCGGCTGGCCGCCCCTGCACACCTACCGTCCAGCTGCGTCTTCTTTGGCTGCATGGAGGGTGAGGACAGAGAGGAGGTGACCCAGAAGTTGGCGGGGAGAGTCTCTGCGGACCCAGCAGCTAAGCCACGAACATCCTTTGGTCTAAATTTTTTTCTCCAAGAAGGTGCTCTCCTAAAGCTTTTATCATGGTCCTGGGAAATTAAAGGACAGAAAACAAGACTGATTTTAAAATAAAGGACAAAAATAGACAGTCAAGTTACCAGCCTTGAACCTGACTGCTGAACTTGTCACTGCATGTTTGTTCACACCTATTTAACCCGTTCCTGATAACCACAGGATCTACTGTCCCCACCGGGAACTTCTGAGAGTGACGGGCCCAGTAACACTATGTGGGGTCCTCGCTGGGCATCGATGAGGACGGCCCTGGGCCGCCCAGGTGCATGTGCCTCCTAGTGATCACCCCGTTTCCTTTCTTATCTTGGAGAAATCATCTTCTTGCCGTATAAGATAATACATTTTTATTTGTCTTAAAATAGTTTCCAAGCTGTAAGCAGTTCTGCCTTAGAGCCGGGGAAGAGCCAGCGAGTGCTCCTTTAGCTGTCCTCCTAGTCACCAGGCAAACTCACGTTTTCTTAACGTGCAACGAAGGAAAGAATAAAAACAGTGTGGGAACAAACAAGTCACGACTGTGTGAGGGGAAATTAACATGTTGCGTTTCTCTAATCTCCTTCTAACAGGTTTCTCCAAAGCACAGGGACTCTGGATTGGGGTCAGACATCCAGCGGTCCCCAAACATAGCCCACGGACGCCATGCCTCGGCTGCCACCAACGTTGATGGGAACAACATTTTTGAGGGCTATCAAAACTTAAATAGCAAATATTTTAAAAACAGAAAACCTCAGACTGAAAATATGAGTTTCTTACTATCTCATTTGTTGACACATTTTTGAGAGCAAAGCTTAGCTCAGGAGGTAAAATCATCCCCACACTTAGAAGAGAGACTGCCGACGGGGCTCACGTGCGTATAAACAAATAATTCACACTGAATGCAAATTTAAAATTCATTAGGCTGAAAACTCACTTCATCAAACCTTCTGTCCGTCCCCATGACCAAAAGGTTGTTAAATTCTCTTTCCAAGACAGCGCGAGCCTGAAATCATAACAAAACAACAATACCGCAAAGCTTCATCAATCTAATCTGAAGGATGTTAGCATATCACAACTGTTTTTCAAATCAAGACTTTTAAAAAGCTCAGGCTATAAACACCTTGAGCCATGACAGCATTTAATTTAATTAAATTAATTAATTTATTTGAGGAAGATTAGCACTGAGCTAACATCAGCTGCCAATTCTCCTCTTTTTTGCTGAGGAAGACTGGCCCTGAGCTAAAATCCATGCCCACCTTCCTCTATTTTATATGTGGGACGCTGCCACAGCATGGCTTGCCAAGTGGTTCCACGTCTGCACCCGGGATCCGAACCGGTGAACCCCGGGCTGCCGAGAAGCAGAATGTGCGCACTTAACCGCTGCACCACCGGGCCGGCCCCCACAACCACATTTTAAATTAGGGGATTCCTGCGGAGCCCACGGATGGGCTTTCAGGGAAAGGGACCCATGACCGCTGGCAGACTATCTACGAAAGTGTGCTCTGCGGGTTGGGGCTGGTGGGGGGATGGGGGGTATTGGCAAAAGACATACAATCTTCTGTAGAAGAAGAATAAATTTCCTGATTCTCAGGTGAGCTCGTGTGTCAAAAAGAATCACACAGGGCAATAGAAACAAAATTAACAGAATCTCCATCGGTGTACCTATGAGTATTTCTCGTTCCACGTAAGAACTAAATACATGTCGTCACTCCTACGAGCATATGGACTTGAACGAAGTTTCCCCTTGTTTTTTTTATTGCAAGATTCTCATGCTGGCGACAGGAAATGGAAGGACAGGCAAAAATAATGAAGAATTAAGCATTGCTGGTTTGGAACCAGTATTTTGTGGCTTAGGGATAGTTGTCTGAGGTACTGTGAAGTTTTGTGTCCACTCAGTTAACCAGCTAGACGTCTCCATCAGGAGACCTGACTGAACGCTGAGTGAGAGCCGGGCCGGCTCTGCAGCATACCTGTGTGTTCTGCGTAGGGATCTGTAACAAGAGCGCCAGTGCGCTGAAATCGAAGGTTTCATCTAAGGCCACAAGTGCACCGTGAACGCCACTCTCAACCAGATTGTTTGCATATTCTTTAAGACCAATTGAGAGGATCCAGCGAATCACTCGATCGTTGCTCCACACAAGCACGTCTACAGGTGAACAGAAACAATTAGAACGGCGTCTGCACAAAGCTGTCTTCATCATGCACACTTGTAACACAGCACACAGAAGGTGGGCAGGCAACCGCTGCTGCATTTAGAGGTCATGCCTCAGCCCTCCTCCATCGAAGGGAAACTGTCCCACTAGAACTCATGCTGCCAAAGAACCCAAGAGCAATGAAGTTCTTACGGACATTTATTTTCCAGAGAACAGAAAATGAGGAGGATCCAGGGTCAGAAACCAGAAGGACAGAGAAGAAGCTGAATGCCCACCAGGCACGAGCGCGCTTCCTCTACAGCCTTCAGAGTTTCTGAAACACTTTCTTTTCGTCAGAGAAGGGGTTGGCGCCCTGCTCGATTCAACACAAATCTCTCATTTGTAATCTTGAAGCTTGTTTCCTTGAAGCCTTTTTTGTTGTCTCATTTTAAAAAGAGAGAAACTTAAAGATACTCTCCAGCATATTAGAGACTGGGGGGAAGATCTTACACCACACGAAGTGATCCATTATTAAATTCGCTCTAGTAGAGATCTAAAAATAGCCGCTCCATGAAAATATCTCCGGATGCTCACCAATCACTTCCAAAGACAACTTTTGTCAACTATAAAAAGATTTAAAACAGATACAGAAAACAGACAAAACTGATTTACACATTTTATTTCCAATGCCCTTTTATACTATACACACACACACACTATATATATAGTATAAAATATACGCACTACATATATAGTATAAAGTGTGTATATATATATATATAGTATAAAAGCTGGCTTACGGTTTTTCTTGTGATTCACGTTAGCTCAATCATGACCAGACTATCCTTTAAACGGGCTGTGTCCTCAACCAGTTTTGTCTTTAGTTTCTTTCTTTGTAAAACCTGGGGAAGAAGACAGCACTCACACGCACGGGGTTGTGGGAAGGATTAAATAATTAACCTCTGAAAGTGCTTC
>NW_025798808.1:0-7200 GCF_021613505.1 Equus quagga
GAAGCACTTTCAGAGGTTAATTATTTAATCCTTCCCACAACCCCGTGCGTGTGAGTGCTGTCTTCTTCCCCAGGTTTTACAAAGAAAGAAACTGAAGACAAAACTGGTTGAGGACACAGCCCGTTTAAAGGATAGTCTGGTCATGATTGAGCTAACGTGAATCACAAGAAAAACCGTAAGCCAGCTTTTATACTATATATATATATACACACTTTATATTATATATGTAGTGCATATATTTTATACTATATATATAGTGTGTGTGTGTATAGTATAAAAGGGCATTGGAAATAAAATGGGTAAATCAGTTTTGTCTGTTTTCTGTATCTGTTTTAAATCTTTTTATAGTTGACAAAAGTTGTCTTTGGAAGTGATTGGTGAGCATCTGGAGATATTTTTATGGAGTGGCTATTTTTAGATCTCTACTAGAGCGAGTTTAATAATGTATCACTTCGTGTGGTGTAAGATCTTCCCCCCAGTCTCTAATATGCTGGAGAGTATCTTTAAGTTTCTCTCTTTTTAAAATGAGACAACAAAAAAGGCTTCAAGGAAACAAGCTTCAAGATTACAAATGAGAGATTTGTGTTGAATCGAGCAGGGCGCCAACTCCTTCTCTGACGAAAAGAAAGTGTTTCAGAAACTCTGAAGGCTGTAGAGGAAGCGTGTTCGTGGCTGGTGGGCATTCAGCTTCTTCTCTGTCCTTCTGGTTTCTGACCCTGGATCCTCCTCATTTTCTGTTCTCTAGAAAATAAATGTCCGTAAGAACTTCATTGCTCTTGGGTTCTTTGGCAGCATGAGTTCTAGTGGGACAGTTTCCCTTCGATGGAGGAGGGCCGAGGCATGACCTCTAAATGCAGCAGCGGTTGCCTGCCCACCTTCTGTGTGCTGTTACAGGTGTGCATGATGAAGACAGCTTTGTGCAGATGCCGTTCTAATTGTTTCTGTTCACCTGTAGACGTGCTTGTGTGGAGCAACGATCGAGTGATTCGCTGGATCCTCTCAATTGGTCTTAAAGAATATGCAAACAATCTGGTGGAGAGTGGCGTTCACGGTGCACTTGTGGCCTTAGATGAAACCTTCGATTTCAGTGCACTGGCGCTCTTGTTACGGATCCCTAAGCAGAACACACAGGTATGCTGCAGAGCCGGCCCGGCTCTCACTCAGCGTTCAGTCAGGTCTCCTGATGGAGACATCTAGCTGGTTAACTGAGTGGACACAAAACTTCACAGTACCTCAGACAACTCTCCCTAATCCACAAAATACTGGTTCCAAACCAGCAATGCTTAATTCTTCATTATTTTTGCCGGTCCTTCCATTTTCTGTTGTCAGCATGAGAATCTTGCAATAAAAAAAAAGGGGAAACTTCATTCAAGTCCATATGCTCGTAGGAGTGACGACGTGTATTTAGTTGTTACATGGAAAGAGAAATACTCATAGGTACACCGATGGAGATTCTGTTAATTTTGTTTCTATTGCCCTGTGTGATTCTTTTTGACACATGGGCTCACCTGAGAATCAGGAAATTTATTCTTCTTCTACAGAAGATTGTATGTCTTTTGCCAATACCCCCCATCCCCCCACCAGCACCAACCCACAGAGCACACTTTCGTAGATAGTCTGCCAGCGGTCATGGGTCCCTTTCCCTGAAAGCCCATCCATGGGCTCTGCAGGAATCCCCTAATTTAAAATGTGGTTGTGGGGGCCAGCCCGGTGGTGCAGCCGTTAAGTGCACACGTTCCGCTTCTCGGCAGCCCAGGGTTCACTGGTTCGGATCCCGGGTGCAGACGTGGAACCACTTGGCAAGCCATGCTGTGGCAGCGTCCCACATATAAAATAGAGGAAGGTGGGCATGGATTTTAGCTCAGGGCCAGTCTTCCTCAGCAAAAAAGAGGAGAATTGGCAGCTGATGTTAGCTCAGTGCTAATCTTCCTCAAATAAATTAATTAATTTAATTAAATTAAATGCTGTCATGGCTCAAGGTGTTTATAGCCTGAGCTTTTTAAAAGTCTTGATTTGAAAAACAGTTGTGATATGCTAACATCCTTCAGATTAGATTGATGAAGCTTTGCGGTATTGTTGTTTTGTTATGATTTCAGGCTCGCGCTGTCTTGGAAAGAGAATTTAACAACCTTTTGGTCATGGGGACGGACAGAAGGTTTGATGAAGTGAGTTTTCAGCCTAATGAATTTTAAATTTGCATTCAGTGTGAATTATTTGTTTATACGCACGTGAGCCCCGTCGGCAGTCTCTCTTCTAAGTGTGGGGATGATTTTACCTCCTGAGCTAAGCTTTGCTCTCAAAAATGTGTCAACAAATGAGATAGTAAGAAACTCATATTTTCAGTCTGAGGTTTTCTGTTTTTAAAATATTTGCTATTTAAGTTTTGATAGCCCTCAAAAATGTTGTTCCCATCAACGTTGGTGGCAGCCGAGGCATGGCGTCCGTGGGCTATGTTTGGGGACCGCTGGATGTCTGACCCCAATCCAGAGTCCCTGTGCTTTGGAGAAACCTGTTAGAAGGAGATTAGAGAAACGCAACATGTTAATTTCCCCTCACACAGTCGTGACTTGTTTGTTCCCACACTGTTTTTATTCTTTCCTTCGTTGCACGTTAAGAAAACGTGAGTTTGCCTGGTGACTAGGAGGACAGCTAAAGGAGCACTCGCTGGCTCTTCCCCGGCTCTAAGGCAGAACTGCTTACAGCTTGGAAACTATTTTAAGACAAATAAAAATGTATTATCTTATACGGCAAGAAGATGATTTCTCCAAGATAAGAAAGGAAACGGGGTGATCACTAGGAGGCACATGCACCTGGGCGGCCCAGGGCCGTCCTCATCGATGCCCAGCGAGGACCCCACATAGTGTTACTGGGCCCGTCACTCTCAGAAGTTCCCGGTGGGGACAGTAGATCCTGTGGTTATCAGGAACGGGTTAAATAGGTGTGAACAAACATGCAGTGACAAGTTCAGCAGTCAGGTTCAAGGCTGGTAACTTGACTGTCTATTTTTGTCCTTTATTTTAAAATCAGTCTTGTTTTCTGTCCTTTAATTTCCCAGGACCATGATAAAAGCTTTAGGAGAGCACCTTCTTGGAGAAAAAAATTTAGACCAAAGGATGTTCGTGGCTTAGCTGCTGGGTCCGCAGAGACTCTCCCCGCCAACTTCTGGGTCACCTCCTCTCTGTCCTCACCCTCCATGCAGCCAAAGAAGACGCAGCTGGACGGTAGGTGTGCAGGGGCGGCCAGCCGCTGTGGGCGGCATGAGCAGCTTTGTGGCTGGAATGTTAACAGTGATCCAGAATGGCCTCTTGGATGTGTTACAAGGCATTGAGTACTGGTGCATGCCCAGGTGAAGTGTTTTAAAATGAATCCTAACATCTGTGCATAACAGTTTAACAATAATGTAGGTTTTTTAGAGTCTTGTCTGGTTGAATCTTAGCATATCCTTCCAACTAATAAAGCTGAGCGTCGCGTGTGTTCTCGGCGTGCTGAGTGGACGTCCTGTAGCCTGTGTGTGTGGCAGGCAGCCCTGGAAGGCTCTGCCGGAAGGTGGTGCAGCAGCTCTCGGGCCACGCCGGGTGCTCCTGGGACATCTCTCCCCCTGGAGAGGTGACTGAGTCCATCTTAGAGAACACAGTTTCCCCCTCTCTGAGCCTTCCCTTTCCTCCCTCCACCCCTGCTGGCGTTGGTCCCTGTCACTGCGCACCATAAGGACGGAGAGGAGGAAGAAGGTGAGCCTGGGCAGGTCGTCACTGGAGCGCGGTGGGCCCTGGGAGCGCACGAGCCTTGCAGTCAGGGTTCCAGATGGAGCTTGCAGTTTTCCCTTTGACCGCCACTCTGCTTGGAGGACACGGCTGATGACAAGTTGGCCGCGCTTTACTGACAGACCTCTCGGCTCTGACCGCGGCCCCCACGATGACAGGATCAAGGGCAGATGGCCTCGGTGGACCCTGGCTCTGCCGCTGAGGAGGGGCACAGCCTCGAGCACTGTGCCTCAGTCTCCCTGTCTGTAGGGCCGTCGTCGTACAGCCATGTCCTCTTCAGCGGCTGTGGCAGTGAAATGGCTGCTCCTCGTCAGGCTCGTAGGAGGCGTCTGCGCGTCCTGGTCCCGTGTGGTGCTGGCCGCTGGGGCCATTGTAGCTGCACTCCCGTTACGAAGGACTTCGTTCTCGTCTCTGTGGCCGATGGATCGGCTATGGGAAAGGAAGCGCTTTTAAAAATTGTCCTGAGGTGGCTTTTACAAGTTTCCCTGTTCTTAGCCCTTCCCATACGTAGGTTTGTGAGTTTGGCTCTCACTTGCCTGTATCAAAATGAGAGAAAAGCGTGTGTGTGTAAAGCCTTCGCTCAGCCGGACGCTTGGTGAGATGGCCCCCAGGGCAGCACTGCTGCTGGAAGCCTGCATCTCTCTGCAGAGCTCAGTGATCTGGTTAATGGGGCAAGAGCAGCAATGTCTTCAGTAGCATTCTTATTCCAAGGAGCATGAGGTAATTTGTATAACTCTAACGGTAACTTGGCCCTCCACTTATTGAATAGGCTGCTGGAGCGCCTTCTGATTTTCTTCACAGCTTCGTGCCCAGTTTCCTCAGAATCAGTCACACTTCCCGTGTTCAGTATTGACGGCGACATTTAGATTAGAGTTCAGATAAATTAAAAATAAGCCTAGAGTGAGGTGTAGGGAATATATTATATGGAAGACGGCTGTTGACCCTTGTAGGAAAACTGAGGCCGAACCCCGGGAGAGTGGACTGCTCAATGCCTTCTTAAATAAGGGGCGTCGGGGAAGCTGCAGCTGGCCTCCTGGGACCTCAGGGTCAGGATTTGGAAAGATGACCCATGCTCACCGACAGTGCCAGCTGTCGTGCCATCTCTTCTGGAACCACGGCACATTCTTGATAAAACGTGTTCCTGCTGGACCCGTGGGAACACAAACTGTGTAATTGGCAGTCGGGAATATCTGCTCCAGGTGTTCGCACATTTCCTGTCCAGGTTGCAAGGGAGAGGCGGGCTCACCTCTTGGGCCGTGCCGTGTGTTTCTCGACAGGAACAAGGCATCAGTGGTACACATCACTTCCGGCAGAAACTGCGACTGGGTTTTAGTGTTCTTAGATGAGTCATTGTCCTCTACCCACCCCCTGCAGCCAGGCCCTGGGGAGGAGTGCCCTGGACGCTCCCTCAGACGGTCGTGGAGGGCAGGTGGCCCGAGGGCGCGTCTCCCGTCAGGCCAGGCCTGCGTTTGACTCCGGTCACCTGCACCCCGTGGTGTCTAGCGCTGCCCCGGGTTATCTACCTCACCCCGGCCTTGGGGATATCATGTTTAGGCCCCGAAGAAAAGTCTAGTTGCTCTGCAAATCTAGAGAGTTTCAGGAGAAACAAAGTTACCAACTGAAGTAGTTGTCACTTACACAGAGGACATCACGAAGTCTGTACCATCTGACGTGTCCTTGCTGTCGTGAGATTAGCTGCCAATGGCTCCCAGGGCTGCTGGGGGCTGAAGAGAAACCCCTCCTGGTGACACTTAGGTTCTCTTTCCCTGGCTCGTCCGCTCCCATCTAGAAGTTTCCCTGGGAGCCCTCAGTAGGTGCTGTTGTAGGTGTGCAGATGTGTGTGTACGTGTGCCCCGTGTGACGTCTGAAGACTAACCGCACGCTGTGTTTGCACGCTTCCTCCCCGGTGTCGGAGCAGGCAGCGTGTCGGGAGCGCAGAGGCTGGACGCCGACACGGTCAGGACTTACTCCTGCTGAAGCCCCGTGGTGAGTAGAGGGCTCCGCGTGCCCGGAGGCCACAGAGGCGGCCGGGTGACCGCACGGGGACGCTGCCTGGCCCAGACAGCCCGTTTCCGTTCCTCCAGGCCTTTAGGAACACGCACGCAAGCCCAGCTTGCACCCGTTACATGGTTTTGGTGTTCTGTATGCTCACAGTTGGTCACAGGGGTTCGTGTATCCTCATTTGTTAAGGAAAAAAGTGTATTTGCATTTTTTCCTTAAAACTGAAAGTGCTGGACTCTTTTCAGTATCTGCTAATGTCTTTTGGGGGTGGGGAGGCAGGAGAGCAGCGCGTGGCAGGAGCTCACCGGCTCAGCTCTTGGCTGGCGGCCACCCGTGGTTGAGAGCGCCCGGCACGGCGGCTCTCCGCCTTGACCCTGGCATCCGCGCTGGTGTCGCTCCCAGGTCAGCGGCGCCCGCTGGCTTTCTTAGAAATAGACGTTCTTGAATGAGCCGCACCCCGCACAGCCAGGTTTCCTGGGGCCACGCTGTCGTGAACCCTGAGGGCCTCGCGGGTGGTTTTAAACACACAGCTGCGTTGCCATCGCAGGGGTGCAGTTACGAGCAGCCCGCTCACGCTGAAGGGGTGATGTGGGGCTGGGAGCCCAGCCCCTGCTCGTGGCACCTGGGCCGGGGGCTCTGTTCCGCTCTCCACTTTTCACGTCTCCGCCAGAAGGTTTGATTGGTTTCCTAATCTTTTTAATTGGTAACTTTTAGACATACGCCAAAAGGAAGTCAGCAAGGAATTTTCTCATTGATACGCGTACTCCTTGACGTTTCATCTCAGTTCTCAAGCAGCTACAGCGCAAGGGGCAGGGAGGCAGGGCTGGGCCTCAGGACACAGGTGTGCACCGGGCGGCCCGTCCTAAGGCTGATTGTCCTGTTTGTGCTTCCTTTCCAGTTTACCCACACTACTTCTACAGATGACCGCGCAGCGCTCGGGACCCGGCGAAGACGGCCTTTCAGAATTCAGTGGATCTGCAATCTGTTGATACTTGTTATATGGACCCTAAGATATTTTATTACAGAGTTTTTAATTAGTGAAAAATTCACGAATACCATAGAGAAAATATTTTAGAATTTAATGTTTCTTATATTTATGTAAACATATGACTTCATTTATATAGTTACTTACTTTTTCATGTATATCCAGGCTATAAATATCCTTTCAAATCGATTCTGTTCTTCTATCTAATTTTAGTCTTTCAAACGAATGTACTGTAATGCTTGTATGTATAAATCCTATGAAAAGATACAGGGCTTTTGTAAATTATGCATTTATTGTAATTATCATTAATTTTTTAATAATAATCGGCCAGAGAGAAGAGGATTTTACTGCATTTGCATTTGTAAGATCATCATGACATGGTGCGCGTTATCCTGACAAATGTAACCAGCTCTACAACAATCATTTTGAAACAAGCAGACTTAATTTCAAGCA
>NW_025798809.1:0-7200 GCF_021613505.1 Equus quagga
TGCTTGAAATTAAGTCTGCTTGTTTCAAAATGATTGTTGTAGAGCTGGTTACATTTGTCAGGATAACGCGCACCATGTCATGATGATCTTACAAATGCAAATGCAGTAAAATCCTCTTCTCTCTGGCCGATTATTATTAAAAAATTAATGATAATTACAATAAATGCATAATTTACAAAAGCCCTGTATCTTTTCATAGGATTTATACATACAAGCATTACAGTACATTCGTTTGAAAGACTAAAATTAGATAGAAGAACAGAATCGATTTGAAAGGATATTTATAGCCTGGATATACATGAAAAAGTAAGTAACTATATAAATGAAGTCATATGTTTACATAAATATAAGAAACATTAAATTCTAAAATATTTTCTCTATGGTATTCGTGAATTTTTCACTAATTAAAAACTCTGTAATAAAATATCTTAGGGTCCATATAACAAGTATCAACAGATTGCAGATCCACTGAATTCTGAAAGGCCGTCTTCGCCGGGTCCCGAGCGCTGCGCGGTCATCTGTAGAAGTAGTGTGGGTAAACTGGAAAGGAAGCACAAACAGGACAATCAGCCTTAGGACGGGCCGCCCGGTGCACACCTGTGTCCTGAGGCCCAGCCCTGCCTCCCTGCCCCTTGCGCTGTAGCTGCTTGAGAACTGAGATGAAACGTCAAGGAGTACGCGTATCAATGAGAAAATTCCTTGCTGACTTCCTTTTGGCGTATGTCTAAAAGTTACCAATTAAAAAGATTAGGAAACCAATCAAACCTTCTGGCGGAGACGTGAAAAGTGGAGAGCGGAACAGAGCCCCCGGCCCAGGTGCCACGAGCAGGGGCTGGGCTCCCAGCCCCACATCACCCCTTCAGCGTGAGCGGGCTGCTCGTAACTGCACCCCTGCGATGGCAACGCAGCTGTGTGTTTAAAACCACCCGCGAGGCCCTCAGGGTTCACGACAGCGTGGCCCCAGGAAACCTGGCTGTGCGGGGTGCGGCTCATTCAAGAACGTCTATTTCTAAGAAAGCCAGCGGGCGCCGCTGACCTGGGAGCGACACCAGCGCGGATGCCAGGGTCAAGGCGGAGAGCCGCCGTGCCGGGCGCTCTCAACCACGGGTGGCCGCCAGCCAAGAGCTGAGCCGGTGAGCTCCTGCCACGCGCTGCTCTCCTGCCTCCCCACCCCCAAAAGACATTAGCAGATACTGAAAAGAGTCCAGCACTTTCAGTTTTAAGGAAAAAATGCAAATACACTTTTTTCCTTAACAAATGAGGATACACGAACCCCTGTGACCAACTGTGAGCATACAGAACACCAAAACCATGTAACGGGTGCAAGCTGGGCTTGCGTGCGTGTTCCTAAAGGCCTGGAGGAACGGAAACGGGCTGTCTGGGCCAGGCAGCGTCCCCGTGCGGTCACCCGGCCGCCTCTGTGGCCTCCGGGCACGCGGAGCCCTCTACTCACCACGGGGCTTCAGCAGGAGTAAGTCCTGACCGTGTCGGCGTCCAGCCTCTGCGCTCCCGACACGCTGCCTGCTCCGACACCGGGGAGGAAGCGTGCAAACACAGCGTGCGGTTAGTCTTCAGACGTCACACGGGGCACACGTACACACACATCTGCACACCTACAACAGCACCTACTGAGGGCTCCCAGGGAAACTTCTAGATGGGAGCGGACGAGCCAGGGAAAGAGAACCTAAGTGTCACCAGGAGGGGTTTCTCTTCAGCCCCCAGCAGCCCTGGGAGCCATTGGCAGCTAATCTCACGACAGCAAGGACACGTCAGATGGTACAGACTTCGTGATGTCCTCTGTGTAAGTGACAACTACTTCAGTTGGTAACTTTGTTTCTCCTGAAACTCTCTAGATTTGCAGAGCAACTAGACTTTTCTTCGGGGCCTAAACATGATATCCCCAAGGCCGGGGTGAGGTAGATAACCCGGGGCAGCGCTAGACACCACGGGGTGCAGGTGACCGGAGTCAAACGCAGGCCTGGCCTGACGGGAGACGCGCCCTCGGGCCACCTGCCCTCCACGACCGTCTGAGGGAGCGTCCAGGGCACTCCTCCCCAGGGCCTGGCTGCAGGGGGTGGGTAGAGGACAATGACTCATCTAAGAACACTAAAACCCAGTCGCAGTTTCTGCCGGAAGTGATGTGTACCACTGATGCCTTGTTCCTGTCGAGAAACACACGGCACGGCCCAAGAGGTGAGCCCGCCTCTCCCTTGCAACCTGGACAGGAAATGTGCGAACACCTGGAGCAGATATTCCCGACTGCCAATTACACAGTTTGTGTTCCCACGGGTCCAGCAGGAACACGTTTTATCAAGAATGTGCCGTGGTTCCAGAAGAGATGGCACGACAGCTGGCACTGTCGGTGAGCATGGGTCATCTTTCCAAATCCTGACCCTGAGGTCCCAGGAGGCCAGCTGCAGCTTCCCCGACGCCCCTTATTTAAGAAGGCATTGAGCAGTCCACTCTCCCGGGGTTCGGCCTCAGTTTTCCTACAAGGGTCAACAGCCGTCTTCCATATAATATATTCCCTACACCTCACTCTAGGCTTATTTTTAATTTATCTGAACTCTAATCTAAATGTCGCCGTCAATACTGAACACGGGAAGTGTGACTGATTCTGAGGAAACTGGGCACGAAGCTGTGAAGAAAATCAGAAGGCGCTCCAGCAGCCTATTCAATAAGTGGAGGGCCAAGTTACCGTTAGAGTTATACAAATTACCTCATGCTCCTTGGAATAAGAATGCTACTGAAGACATTGCTGCTCTTGCCCCATTAACCAGATCACTGAGCTCTGCAGAGAGATGCAGGCTTCCAGCAGCAGTGCTGCCCTGGGGGCCATCTCACCAAGCGTCCGGCTGAGCGAAGGCTTTACACACACACGCTTTTCTCTCATTTTGATACAGGCAAGTGAGAGCCAAACTCACAAACCTACGTATGGGAAGGGCTAAGAACAGGGAAACTTGTAAAAGCCACCTCAGGACAATTTTTAAAAGCGCTTCCTTTCCCATAGCCGATCCATCGGCCACAGAGACGAGAACGAAGTCCTTCGTAACGGGAGTGCAGCTACAATGGCCCCAGCGGCCAGCACCACACGGGACCAGGACGCGCAGACGCCTCCTACGAGCCTGACGAGGAGCAGCCATTTCACTGCCACAGCCGCTGAAGAGGACATGGCTGTACGACGACGGCCCTACAGACAGGGAGACTGAGGCACAGTGCTCGAGGCTGTGCCCCTCCTCAGCGGCAGAGCCAGGGTCCACCGAGGCCATCTGCCCTTGATCCTGTCATCGTGGGGGCCGCGGTCAGAGCCGAGAGGTCTGTCAGTAAAGCGCGGCCAACTTGTCATCAGCCGTGTCCTCCAAGCAGAGTGGCGGTCAAAGGGAAAACTGCAAGCTCCATCTGGAACCCTGACTGCAAGGCTCGTGCGCTCCCAGGGCCCACCGCGCTCCAGTGACGACCTGCCCAGGCTCACCTTCTTCCTCCTCTCCGTCCTTATGGTGCGCAGTGACAGGGACCAACGCCAGCAGGGGTGGAGGGAGGAAAGGGAAGGCTCAGAGAGGGGGAAACTGTGTTCTCTAAGATGGACTCAGTCACCTCTCCAGGGGGAGAGATGTCCCAGGAGCACCCGGCGTGGCCCGAGAGCTGCTGCACCACCTTCCGGCAGAGCCTTCCAGGGCTGCCTGCCACACACACAGGCTACAGGACGTCCACTCAGCACGCCGAGAACACACGCGACGCTCAGCTTTATTAGTTGGAAGGATATGCTAAGATTCAACCAGACAAGACTCTAAAAAACCTACATTATTGTTAAACTGTTATGCACAGATGTTAGGATTCATTTTAAAACACTTCACCTGGGCATGCACCAGTACTCAATGCCTTGTAACACATCCAAGAGGCCATTCTGGATCACTGTTAACATTCCAGCCACAAAGCTGCTCATGCCGCCCACAGCGGCTGGCCGCCCCTGCACACCTACCGTCCAGCTGCGTCTTCTTTGGCTGCATGGAGGGTGAGGACAGAGAGGAGGTGACCCAGAAGTTGGCGGGGAGAGTCTCTGCGGACCCAGCAGCTAAGCCACGAACATCCTTTGGTCTAAATTTTTTTCTCCAAGAAGGTGCTCTCCTAAAGCTTTTATCATGGTCCTGGGAAATTAAAGGACAGAAAACAAGACTGATTTTAAAATAAAGGACAAAAATAGACAGTCAAGTTACCAGCCTTGAACCTGACTGCTGAACTTGTCACTGCATGTTTGTTCACACCTATTTAACCCGTTCCTGATAACCACAGGATCTACTGTCCCCACCGGGAACTTCTGAGAGTGACGGGCCCAGTAACACTATGTGGGGTCCTCGCTGGGCATCGATGAGGACGGCCCTGGGCCGCCCAGGTGCATGTGCCTCCTAGTGATCACCCCGTTTCCTTTCTTATCTTGGAGAAATCATCTTCTTGCCGTATAAGATAATACATTTTTATTTGTCTTAAAATAGTTTCCAAGCTGTAAGCAGTTCTGCCTTAGAGCCGGGGAAGAGCCAGCGAGTGCTCCTTTAGCTGTCCTCCTAGTCACCAGGCAAACTCACGTTTTCTTAACGTGCAACGAAGGAAAGAATAAAAACAGTGTGGGAACAAACAAGTCACGACTGTGTGAGGGGAAATTAACATGTTGCGTTTCTCTAATCTCCTTCTAACAGGTTTCTCCAAAGCACAGGGACTCTGGATTGGGGTCAGACATCCAGCGGTCCCCAAACATAGCCCACGGACGCCATGCCTCGGCTGCCACCAACGTTGATGGGAACAACATTTTTGAGGGCTATCAAAACTTAAATAGCAAATATTTTAAAAACAGAAAACCTCAGACTGAAAATATGAGTTTCTTACTATCTCATTTGTTGACACATTTTTGAGAGCAAAGCTTAGCTCAGGAGGTAAAATCATCCCCACACTTAGAAGAGAGACTGCCGACGGGGCTCACGTGCGTATAAACAAATAATTCACACTGAATGCAAATTTAAAATTCATTAGGCTGAAAACTCACTTCATCAAACCTTCTGTCCGTCCCCATGACCAAAAGGTTGTTAAATTCTCTTTCCAAGACAGCGCGAGCCTGAAATCATAACAAAACAACAATACCGCAAAGCTTCATCAATCTAATCTGAAGGATGTTAGCATATCACAACTGTTTTTCAAATCAAGACTTTTAAAAAGCTCAGGCTATAAACACCTTGAGCCATGACAGCATTTAATTTAATTAAATTAATTAATTTATTTGAGGAAGATTAGCACTGAGCTAACATCAGCTGCCAATTCTCCTCTTTTTTGCTGAGGAAGACTGGCCCTGAGCTAAAATCCATGCCCACCTTCCTCTATTTTATATGTGGGACGCTGCCACAGCATGGCTTGCCAAGTGGTTCCACGTCTGCACCCGGGATCCGAACCAGTGAACCCTGGGCTGCCGAGAAGCGGAACGTGTGCACTTAACGGCTGCACCACCGGGCTGGCCCCCACAACCACATTTTAAATTAGGGGATTCCTGCAGAGCCCATGGATGGGCTTTCAGGGAAAGGGACCCATGACCGCTGGCAGACTATCTACGAAAGTGTGCTCTGTGGGTTGGTGCTGGTGGGGGGATGGGGGGTATTGGCAAAAGACATACAATCTTCTGTAGAAGAAGAATAAATTTCCTGATTCTCAGGTGAGCCCATGTGTCAAAAAGAATCACACAGGGCAATAGAAACAAAATTAACAGAATCTCCATCGGTGTACCTATGAGTATTTCTCTTTCCATGTAACAACTAAATACACGTCGTCACTCCTACGAGCATATGGACTTGAATGAAGTTTCCCCTTTTTTTTTATTGCAAGATTCTCATGCTGACAACAGAAAATGGAAGGACCGGCAAAAATAATGAAGAATTAAGCATTGCTGGTTTGGAACCAGTATTTTGTGGATTAGGGAGAGTTGTCTGAGGTACTGTGAAGTTTTGTGTCCACTCAGTTAACCAGCTAGATGTCTCCATCAGGAGACCTGACTGAACGCTGAGTGAGAGCCGGGCCGGCTCTGCAGCATACCTGTGTGTTCTGCTTAGGGATCCGTAACAAGAGCGCCAGTGCACTGAAATCGAAGGTTTCATCTAAGGCCACAAGTGCACCGTGAACGCCACTCTCCACCAGATTGTTTGCATATTCTTTAAGACCAATTGAGAGGATCCAGCGAATCACTCGATCGTTGCTCCACACAAGCACGTCTACAGGTGAACAGAAACAATTAGAACGGCATCTGCACAAAGCTGTCTTCATCATGCACACCTGTAACAGCACACAGAAGGTGGGCAGGCAACCGCTGCTGCATTTAGAGGTCATGCCTCGGCCCTCCTCCATCGAAGGGAAACTGTCCCACTAGAACTCATGCTGCCAAAGAACCCAAGAGCAATGAAGTTCTTACGGACATTTATTTTCTAGAGAACAGAAAATGAGGAGGATCCAGGGTCAGAAACCAGAAGGACAGAGAAGAAGCTGAATGCCCACCAGCCACGAACACGCTTCCTCTACAGCCTTCAGAGTTTCTGAAACACTTTCTTTTCGTCAGAGAAGGAGTTGGCGCCCTGCTCGATTCAACACAAATCTCTCATTTGTAATCTTGAAGCTTGTTTCCTTGAAGCCTTTTTTGTTGTCTCATTTTAAAAAGAGAGAAACTTAAAGATACTCTCCAGCATATTAGAGACTGGGGGGAAGATCTTACACCACACGAAGTGATACATTATTAAACTCGCTCTAGTAGAGATCTAAAAATAGCCACTCCATAAAAATATCTCCAGATGCTCACCAATCACTTCCAAAGACAACTTTTGTCAACTATAAAAAGATTTAAAACAGATACAGAAAACAGACAAAACTGATTTACCCATTTTATTTCCAATGCCCTTTTATACTATACACACACACACTATATATATAGTATAAAATATATGCACTACATATATAATATAAAGTGTGTATATATATATATAGTATAAAAGCTGGCTTACGGTTTTTCTTGTGATTCACGTTAGCTCAATCATGACCAGACTATCCTTTAAACGGGCTGTGTCCTCAACCAGTTTTGTCTTCAGTTTCTTTCTTTGTAAAACCTGGGGAAGAAGACAGCACTCACACGCACGGGGTTGTGGGAAGGATTAAATAATTAACCTCTGAAAGTGCTTC
>NW_025798810.1:0-5399 GCF_021613505.1 Equus quagga
ACTTCTTAAGTCTTACCTATTATTACTGTTGTTAGTGATTTCTTTATTCTGAAAATTCTGGGAGATTTTACTTTGAGCTTAATCGTTAACGTCTTACTTAAAAGCAGACTATTGTAGTCGATGCTTACGAGGCATGCCAGGTGAGAGGCTCCCATTACATCTCCCCACCTGCGCTCTCACTGAACCGCCTCTGCCATCGTCCCCTGCTAAGGAGCTCCTCCTCCACCTCCAAGGCCCAGCTGAACCAGCGCCTCTGTGCTGCCCCCTGAGCCCTGGAGGCAGAGCCACAGGGCTCCGTCTGCGCTCCTGAAGCCCTCTGATAAGTGGCTAGAGCAGAATCGCCACACTGGAGTGAAGTGAGCCAACAGCAGAGTCCTGTCTGTCTTTGCCCTGCTGTTATCCAGCAGTGTGGCACGGGGTGGCATTGCTGAGTGAAGGAGTACACAAGTCAGAACAAGTCACAGGAGAAGTGTTCCCCTTGAGACGGTTCACGCAGACTGACGTAAGCACAAGAAAACAGGCACAAGTGCTCTGGCTTCAAAGGAGGATTGTCCTTCCTCCCAAAGCCGCAGGGCATGGTTGTACATCCTGGTTGTAAGTCATTCTAGTTCTTCTACACAAGCTGCCCCCACAGCACGGCCACACACAGACAGGTGGTGTGGTGCTGCGACCAGGAAGTGAACCTGGGCCGCTGAGTGGTGGGGGCCAAACTTTAACCACCAGGCCATGAGAGGAGGGTCTTCAAAGCACTCATCTCCAACCCTCCCTCCTCTGTAAGGATGCCAGACTAGTTTTCTCCACTTAACAAATTTCCTAATATTTTTAAAAATAGGAAATCACTAACCCACAGCCAGCATCATATTCAACGGGGAAAAACTGAGTGCCATCCCCCTGAGAACAGGAACAAGACAAGGGAGCCCATTCCCACCATTCTGACTGAACACAGTACTGGAGGTTTGGGCCAGAGCAATTAGGCAAGAAAAAGAAAGAAAAGGAATCCAAATTGGCAGTGAAGAAGTGTAACTCTCACTGTTTGCAGACGACATGATTTTATATAGAGAAAACCCTAAAGAAGCCATGGGAAAACTATTAGAAATAAACATCTACAGCAAAGTTGCAGGATACAAAGTCTACTTACAAAAATCAGTTGCATTTCTATACTCTAATAACAAACTAAGAGACCAAGAACTCAAGAATAGAATCCCATTTACAATCGCAACAAAGAGAATAAAATATCTAGGAATAGGGGTGACGCCAGCAACATGGCGGCGTGAGCTCACCCAGGACTCTCTCCCCTCCAAATTACAACTAAAAAGAGCAACTGCTTTCCAAGCAAAAAAAAAAAAAAATCCCAATAACAGAAATCCTCAGAGACCCACAGCAGCCAAACGACAGAAGGTGGAGAGGCTGGAGCCGCCCTCGGAGGAGCTGGAACGGGGTCTTCGCTCCCTCCCCTAGAGACTGGGATCGCTGCCGTGGGTGTGAGAAGGAGCAGGGGAGGGGCCATGCATTGGGAGATCGTGCAGGACTCCCACCGCTGGAGCAGCGGAAAGCCTCTAACAGGGGACAGCTTTCGCGTGGGGGAACCCCAGCAAGCCAGGGCCCTGGGAGACCAGAGAGTGAGAGCTGTGCCAATCCAGGTTGGCATGAGTGAAAGTGTCCCTCCTCCCCCAACCCACGCTGGGCGCCACCATCGCGGCTGAAGGCGCAGGGCTCAGAACCAAGGCTCTCGACCCCCATCTAGTGGCGACAGGCTGTACCTGCAACCAAATAACAGCATCATGCACAAAAACCTCTCCTCTACCATCCAGCAATTTATAAAAGCTCCAGTCCAAAAGGAAAACAATAAAAACACAGAATTATGTCCTGAGGGCTTGGAAATGGGTAAAGTAAGTGAAGAGGAGTTCAAAATAGCTATCCTCAAAATACTCAATGAGGTAAAGGGAAATATAGAGAAACAAGTCAACGAGTTCTGGAGTTACTTCAGAAAAGAGATTGAAATTATAAAGAAGAATCAATTAGAAATACTAGAGATGAAAATACAATGAACCAGATAAAACAGAATACAGATTCCCTGAATGCCCGTGTAGACACCATAGAGGAGCAAACTAGCATAATCAAAGACAGGCTGAATGGCTCGAGACAGAGGAAGAAAGAGAACTAAGAATTAAAAAAACTGAAGAAAAGCTCAGAGAAATAGCTGACTCAATGAGAAAATGCAACTTAAGAATCATCAGAATTCCTGAGGGCATGGAAAAGGAAAATGGAGCAGAAAGTGTGCTCAACGAAATAAGAGAAGAGAACTTCCCAAATCTAGGGATTGAGAGAGAAATGCGTGTGGAGGAAACTTTCAGATCTCCTAGATTTGTCAATGTAAAAAGACCTACTGCAAGGCACATAGTAGTAAACATGGCAAAAATGAAGGACAAAGAAAGAATACTCAGGGTTGCAAGGCAGAAGAAGATAACCTACAAAGGAACCCCTATCAGACTTTCATTGGTTTTCTCTACAGAAACCTTACAAGCTAGGAGAGACTGGAGTGACATATTCAAAACTTTAAAGGATAAAAATCTTCAGCCAAGAATACTTTATCCAGGAAAAATATCCTTTAGATATGAGGGAGAAATTAAATCTTTTCCAGACAAACAAAAGCTAAGGGACTTCGTAGTCACAAGACTGCCACTACAAGAAATCCTCAAGAAGGCTCTCATACCTGAAAAAAGAAAAATAAAGGAGAAAGGGGTCACAAAACACAGAGTAAGGAGACAAACACATAGAATCTGAATAGGATAGCAAATATTCAACTATAGCATTAGGATAAAGGGAAGTAAATCACCAAAGCAAAGTCAATCTTATCACCCTAACCACAAACTCACAACACAAGTTGGAATAAGAGATGAAAATAATAATTTAGGAAGGGAGGAGGAAAGGGACTGAAACAGTCTAGGCTAAGGAAGTAAGAGACCACCAGAAAATGGACTGTTATACATGAGATTCTGAATACAAACTTCAGGGTAGCCACTAAACTAAAAAGCAGAACAGAGACACAAAGCATAAATAAGGAAAAATCTAAGAAACCCAGCATAAGAAAATGCAGAAGTCAATGGGTAGGCTAAAACACACAGGACGAGAAACAAAGGAAACACAGGAAAACCGGAAAATGAGCAACAGAATGACAGCATTAAGCCCTCATGCATCAACACTCACCCTCAATGTAAACAGACTGAACTCTCCAATAAAAAGACACAGAGTGGCAAGATGGATTAAAGAACAAGATCCAACAATCTGTTGCCTCCAGGAAACACACCTCAGCCCCAAGGACAAACACAGGCTCAGAGTGAAGGGGTGGAGGACAATACTCCAAGCTAATAGCAAACAAAAGAAAGCAGGTGTCGCAATGCTTATATCAGACAAAACAGACTTCGAGATAAGGCAGGTAAAGAGAGACATAGAGGGCCAATATATAATGATCAAAGGGAGACTCCATCAAGAAGAAATAATGCTTATAAATATCTATACACCCAACACAGGAGCACCAAAGTTCATAAGGCAACTATTAACAAACCTAAAAGAAGATATCAAAAATAACACAATAATAGTAGGGGACCTCACACCCCACTCACATCAATGGACAGATCATCCAGACAGAAAATCAACAGGGAAACAGTGGAGCTGAATGAAAAGCTAAAACAGTTGGACTTAATAGACATATATAGAACGCTTCATCCAAAAACAGCAGAATGCACGTTCCTCTCAAGTGCGCATGGAACATTCTCAAGGATAGACCATAGGTTGGGAAACAAGGCAAGCCTCTACAAATTTAAAAAAATTGAAATAATAACGAGCATCTTCTCTGATCATAATGCTATAAGGCTAGAAATTAATTACAAGGAAAAAGCTGAGAAAGGCACAAGGATGTGGAAACTAAACAATACACTACTGAACAAGCAATGGATCATTGAAGAAATTAAAGAAGAAATCAAAAAATACCTGGAGACAAATGAAAATAATAACATGCTATACCAATTCATATGGGATGGAGCAAAAGCTCTATTAAGAGGAAAATTCATCGCAATTCAGGGACATCTTAACAAACCAGAAAAATCCCAAATCAGCAATCTTAAACTACACCTAACTGAACCAGAGAAAGAACAAACAAAGCCCAAAGTCAGCAGAAGGAGAGAAATAATAAAAATCAGAGCAGAAATAAATGCTATTGAAACAAAAAAGAGAGTAGAAAGGATCAATGAAACAAAGAGCTGGTTCTTTGGGAAGATAAATAAAATTGACAAACCCCTAGCCAGATTTACACAGAAAAAAAGAGAGAAAGCTCAAATAAACAAAATCAGAAATGAAAGAGGAGAAATAACAACAGACTCCGCAGAAATACAATGGATTATAAGAGAATACTACGAAAAACTATATGCCAACAGAATGGATAACTTAGAGGAAATGGATAAATTCTTGGACTCCTACAACCTCCCAAAGCTCACTCAAGAAGAAGGAGACAATCTGAACAGACCAGTCACAAGCAAAGATTGAAACAGCAATCAAAAGCACCCAAAGAATAAACCCCCAGGACCAGATGGCTTTCCTGGGGAATTTTACCAAACTTTCAGAGAGGATTTAATACCTATCCTTTTCAAGCTATTCCAAAAAATTAGGGAGGATGGAACACTTCCTAACACATTCTATGAGGCCAACATCATGCTGATACCAAAGCCTGACAAGGACAGCACGAAAAAGAACTACAGGCCAATATCGCTGATGAAGACAGATGCAAAAATTCTCAACAAAAAGTCATCAAAAGGATCATACATCATGATCAGGTGGGATTCATACCAGGGACACAGGGATAGTTCAGCATCCGCAAATCAATCAACGTGATACACCACATCAACAAACTGAGGAAAAACCACATGATCATCTCAATAGATGCAGAGAAAGCATTTGACAAGATCCAACAGCCATTTATGATAAAAACTCAACAAAATGGGGATAGACGGGAACTACCTCAACACAATAAAGGCCATAGATGACAAACCCACAGCCAACATCATACTCAATGGGCAAAAACTGAGCACCATCCCCCTGAGAACAGGAACGAGACAAAGACGCCCTCTATCACCACTCTTATTTAACATAGTACTGGAGGTCCTGGCCAGAGCAATCAGGCAAGAAAAAGGAATAAAAGGAATCCAAATGGGGGGGGAAGAAGTGAAACTCTCGCTATTTGTAGACGACGTGATCTTATATATAGAAAACCCCAAAGAATCCATTGGAAAACTTTTAGAAGTAATCAACAACTACAGCAAAGTTGCAGGATATAAAATCAATTTACATAAATCAGTAGCATTTCTATACTCTAATAACAAACTAACAGAAAAAGAACTCAAGAA
>NW_025798811.1:0-5399 GCF_021613505.1 Equus quagga
TTCTTGAGTTCTTTTTCTGTTAGTTTGTTATTAGAGTATAGAAATGCTACTGATTTATGTAAATTGATTTTATATCCTGCAACTTTGCTGTAGTTGTTGATTACTTCTAAAAGTTTTCCAATGGATTCTTTGGGGTTTTCTATATATAAGATCACGTCGTCTACAAATAGCGAGAGTTTCACTTCTTCCCCCCCCATTTGGATTCCTTTTATTCCTTTTTCTTGCCTGATTGCTCTGGCCAGGACCTCCAGTACTATGTTAAATAAGAGTGGTGATAGAGGGCGTCTTTGTCTCGTTCCTGTTCTCAGGGGGATGGTGCTCAGTTTTTGCCCATTGAGTATGATGTTGGCTGTGGGTTTGTCATCTATGGCCTTTATTGTGTTGAGGTAGTTCCCGTCTATCCCCATTTTGTTGAGTTTTTATCATAAATGGCTGTTGGATCTTGTCAAATGCTTTCTCTGCATCTATTGAGATGATCATGTGGTTTTTCCTCAGTTTGTTGATGTGGTGTATCACGTTGATTGATTTGCGGATGCTGAACTATCCCTGTGTCCCTGGTATGAATCCCACCTGATCATGATGTATGATCCTTTTGATGACTTTTTGTTGAGAATTTTTGCATCTGTCTTCATCAGCGATATTGGCCTGTAGTTCTTTTTCGTGCTGTCCTTGTCAGGCTTTGGTATCAGCATGATGTTGGCCTCATAGAATGTGTTAGGAAGTGTTCCATCCTCCCTAATTTTTTGGAATAGCTTGAAAAGGATAGGTATTAAATCCTCTCTGAAAGTTTGGTAAAATTCCCCAGGAAAGCCATCTGGTCCTGGGGGTTTATTCTTTGGGTGCTTTTGATTGCTGTTTCAATCTTTGCTTGTGACTGGTCTGTTCAGATTGTCTCCTTCTTCTTGAGTGAGCTTTGGGAGGTTGTAGGAGTCCAAGAATTTATCCATTTCCTCTAAGTTATCCATTCTGTTGGCATATAGTTTTTCGTAGTATTCTCTTATAATCCATTGTATTTCTGCGGAGTCTGTTGTTATTTCTCCTCTTTCATTTCTGATTTTGTTTATTTGAGCTTTCTCTCTTTTTTTCTGTGTAAATCTGGCTAGGGGTTTGTCAATTTTATTTATCTTCCCAAAGAACCAGCTCTTTGTTTCATTGATCCTTTCTACTCTCTTTTTTGTTTCAATAGCATTTATTTCTGCTCTGATTTTTATTATTTCTCTCCTTCTGCTGACTTTGGGCTTTGTTTGTTCTTTCTCTGGTTCAGTTAGGTGTAGTTTAAGATTGCTGATTTGGGATTTTTCTGGTTTGTTAAGATGTCCCTGAATTGCGATGAATTTTCCTCTTAATAGAGCTTTTGCTCCATCCCATATGAATTGGTATAGCATGTTATTATTTTCATTTGTCTCCAGGTATTTTTTGATTTCTTCTTTAATTTCTTCAATGATCCATTGCTTGTTCAGTAGTGTATTGTTTAGTTTCCACATCCTTGTGCCTTTCTCAGCTTTTTCCTTGTAATTAATTTCTAGCCTTATAGCATTATGATCAGAGAAGATGCTCGTTATTATTTCAATTTTTTTAAATTTGTAGAGGCTTGCCTTGTTTCCCAACCTATGGTCTATCCTTGAGAATGTTCCATGCGCACTTGAGAGGAACGTGCATTCTGCTGTTTTTGGATGAAGCGTTCTATATATGTCTATTAAGTCCAACTGTTTTAGCTTTTCATTCAGCTCCACTGTTTCCCTGTTGATTTTCTGTCTGGATGATCTGTCCATTGATGTGAGTGGGGTGTGAGGTCCCCTACTATTATTGTGTTATTTTTGATATCTTCTTTTAGGTTTGTTAATAGTTGCCTTATGAACTTTGGTGCTCCTGTGTTGGGTGTATAGATATTTATAAGCATTATTTCTTCTTGATGGAGTCTCCCTTTGATCATTATATATTGGCCCTCTATGTCTCTCTTTACCTGCCTTATCTCGAAGTCTGTTTTGTCTGATATAAGCATTGCGACACCTGCTTTCTTTTGTTTGCTATTAGCTTGGAGTATTGTCCTCCACCCCTTCACTCTGAGCCTGTGTTTGTCCTTGGGGCTGAGGTGTGTTTCCTGGAGGCAACAGATTGTTGGATCTTGTTCTTTAATCCATCTTGCCACTCTGTGTCTTTTTATTGGAGAGTTCAGTCTGTTTACATTGAGGGTGAGTGTTGATGCATGAGGGCTTAATGCTGTCATTCTGTTGCTCATTTTCCGGTTTTCCTGTGTTTCCTTTGTTTCTCGTCCTGTGTGTTTTAGCCTACCCATTGACTTCTGCATTTTCTTATGCTGGGTTTCTTAGATTTTTCCTTATTTATGCTTTGTGTCTCTGTTCTGCTTTTTAGTTTAGTGGCTACCCTGAAGTTTGTATTCAGAATCTCATGTATAACAGTCCATTTTCTGGTGGTCTCTTACTTCCTTAGCCTAGACTGTTTCAGTCCCTTTCCTCCTCCCTTCCTAAATTATTATTTTCATCTCTTATTCCAACTTGTGTTGTGAGTTTGTGGTTAGGGTGATAAGATTGACTTTGCTTTGGTGATTTACTTCCCTTTATCCTAATGCTATAGTTGAATATTTGCTATCCTATTCAGATTCTATGTGTTTGTCTCCTTACTCTGTGTTTTGTGACCCCTTTCTCCTTTATTTTTCTTTTTTCAGGTATGAGAGCCTTCTTGAGGATTTCTTGTAGTGGCAGTCTTGTGACTACGAAGTCCCTTAGCTTTTGTTTGTCTGGAAAAGATTTAATTTCTCCCTCATATCTAAAGGATATTTTTCCTGGATAAAGTATTCTTGGCTGAAGATTTTTATCCTTTAAAGTTTTGAATATGTCACTCCAGTCTCTCCTAGCTTGTAAGGTTTCTGTAGAGAAAACCAATGAAAGTCTGATAGGGGTTCCTTTGTAGGTTATCTTCTTCTGCCTTGCAACCCTGAGTATTCTTTCTTTGTCCTTCATTTTTGCCATGTTTACTACTATGTGCCTTGCAGTAGGTCTTTTTACATTGACAAATCTAGGAGATCTGAAAGTTTCCTCCACACGCATTTCTCTCTCAATCCCTAGATTTGGGAAGTTCTCTTCTCTTATTTCGTTGAGCACACTTTCTGCTCCATTTTCCTTTTCCATGCCCTCAGGAATTCTGATGATTCTTAAGTTGCATTTTCTCATTGAGTCAGCTATTTCTCTGAGCTTTTCTTCAGTTTTTTTAATTCTTAGTTCTCTTTCTTCCTCTGTCTCGAGCCATTCAGCCTGTCTTTGATTATGCTAGTTTGCTCCTCTATGGTGTCTACACGGGCATTCAGGGAATCTGTATTCTGTTTTATCTGGTTCATTGTATTTTCATCTCTAGTATTTCTAATTGATTCTTCTTTATAATTTCAATCTCTTTTCTGAAGTAACTCCAGAACTCGTTGACTTGTTTCTCTATATTTCCCTTTACCTCATTGAGTATTTTGAGGATAGCTATTTTGAACTCCTCTTCACTTACTTTACCCATTTCCAAGCCCTCAGGACATAATTCTGTGTTTTTATTGTTTTCCTTTTGGACTGGAGCTTTTATAAATTGCTGGATGGTAGAGGAGAGGTTTTTGTGCATGATGCTGTTATTTGGTTGCAGGTACAGCCTGTCGCCACTAGATGGGGGTCGAGAGCCTTGGTTCTGAGCCCTGCGCCTTCAGCCGCGATGGTGGCGCCCAGCGTGGGTTGGGGGAGGAGGGACACTTTCACTCATGCCAACCTGGATTGGCACAGCTCTCACTCTCTGGTCTCCCAGGGCCCTGGCTTGCTGGGGTTCCCCCACGCGAAAGCTGTCCCCTGTTAGAGGCTTTCCGCTGCTCCAGCGGTGGGAGTCCTGCACGATCTCCCAATGCATGGCCCCTCCCCTGCTCCTTCTCACACCCACGGCAGCGATCCCAGTCTCTAGGGGAGGGAGCGAAGACCCCGTTCCAGCTCCTCCGAGGGCGGCTCCAGCCTCTCCACCTTCTGTCGTTTGGCTGCTGTGGGTCTCTGAGGATTTCTGTTATTGGGATTTTTTTTTTTTTTTGCTTGGAAAGCAGTTGCTCTTTTTAGTTGTAATTTGGAGGGGAGAGAGTCCTGGGTGAGCTCACGCCGCCATGTTGCTGGCGTCACCCCTATTCCTAGATATTTTATTCTCTTTGTTGCGATTGTAAATGGGATTCTATTCTTGAGTTCTTGGTCTCTTAGTTTGTTATTAGAGTATAGAAATGCAACTGATTTTTGTAAGTAGACTTTGTATCCTGCAACTTTGCTGTAGATGTTTATTTCTAATAGTTTTCCCATGGCTTCTTTAGGGTTTTCTCTATATAAAATCATGTCGTCTGCAAACAGTGAGAGTTACACTTCTTCACTGCCAATTTGGATTCCTTTTCTTTCTTTTTCTTGCCTAATTGCTCTGGCCCAAACCTCCAGTACTGTGTTCAGTCAGAATGGTGGGAATGGGCTCCCTTGTCTTGTTCCTGTTCTCAGGGGGATGGCACTCAGTTTTTCCCCGTTGAATATGATGCTGGCTGTGGGTTAGTGATTTCCTATTTTTAAAAATATTAGGAAATTTGTTAAGTGGAGAAAACTAGTCTGGCATCCTTACAGAGGAGGGAGGGTTGGAGATGAGTGCTTTGAAGACCCTCCTCTCATGGCCTGGTGGTTAAAGTTTGGCCCCCACCACTCAGCGGCCCAGGTTCACTTCCTGGTCGCAGCACCACACCACCTGTCTGTGTGTGGCCGTGCTGTGGGGGCAGCTTGTGTAGAAGAACTAGAATGACTTACAACCAGGATGTACAACCATGCCCTGCGGCTTTGGGAGGAAGGACAATCCTCCTTTGAAGCCAGAGCACTTGTGCCTGTTTTCTTGTGCTTACGTCAGTCTGCGTGAACCGTCTCAAGGGGAACACTTCTCCTGTGACTTGTTCTGACTTGTGTACTCCTTCACTCAGCAATGCCACCCCGTGCCACACTGCTGGATAACAGCAGGGCAAAGACAGACAGGACTCTGCTGTTGGCTCACTTCACTCCAGTGTGGCGATTCTGCTCTAGCCACTTATCAGAGGGCTTCAGGAGCGCAGACGGAGCCCTGTGGCTCTGCCTCCAGGGCTCAGGGGGCAGCACAGAGGCGCTGGTTCAGCTGGGCCTTGGAGGTGGAGGAGGAGCTCCTTAGCAGGGGACGATGGCAGAGGCGGTTCAGTGAGAGCGCAGGTGGGGAGATGTAATGGGAGCCTCTCACCTGGCATGCCTCGTAAGCATCGACTACAATAGTCTGCTTTTAAGTAAGACGTTAACGATTAAGCTCAAAGTAAAATCTCCCAGAATTTTCAGAATAAAGAAATCACTAACAACAGTAATAATAGGTAAGACTTAAGAAGT
>NW_025798812.1:0-5399 GCF_021613505.1 Equus quagga
ACTTCTTAAGTCTTACCTATTATTACTGTTGTTAGTGATTTCTTTATTCTGAAAATTCTGGGAGATTTTACTTTGAGCTTAATCGTTAACGTCTTACTTAAAAGCAGACTATTGTAGTCGATGCTTACGAGGCATGCCAGGTGAGAGGCTCCCATTACATCTCCCCACCTGCGCTCTCACTGAACCGCCTCTGCCATCGTCCCCTGCTAAGGAGCTCCTCCTCCACCTCCAAGGCCCAGCTGAACCAGCGCCTCTGTGCTGCCCCCTGAGCCCTGGAGGCAGAGCCACAGGGCTCCGTCTGCGCTCCTGAAGCCCTCTGATAAGTGGCTAGAGCAGAATCGCCACACTGGAGTGAAGTGAGCCAACAGCAGAGTCCTGTCTGTCTTTGCCCTGCTGTTATCCAGCAGTGTGGCACGGGGTGGCATTGCTGAGTGAAGGAGTACACAAGTCAGAACAAGTCACAGGAGAAGTGTTCCCCTTGAGACGGTTCACGCAGACTGACGTAAGCACAAGAAAACAGGCACAAGTGCTCTGGCTTCAAAGGAGGATTGTCCTTCCTCCCAAAGCCGCAGGGCATGGTTGTACATCCTGGTTGTAAGTCATTCTAGTTCTTCTACACAAGCTGCCCCCACAGCACGGCCACACACAGACAGGTGGTGTGGTGCTGCGACCAGGAAGTGAACCTGGGCCGCTGAGTGGTGGGGGCCAAACTTTAACCACCAGGCCATGAGAGGAGGGTCTTCAAAGCACTCATCTCCAACCCTCCCTCCTCTGTAAGGATGCCAGACTAGTTTTCTCCACTTAACAAATTTCCTAATATTTTTAAAAATAGGAAATCACTAACCCACAGCCAGCATCATATTCAACGGGGAAAAACTGAGTGCCATCCCCCTGAGAACAGGAACAAGACAAGGGAGCCCATTCCCACCATTCTGACTGAACACAGTACTGGAGGTTTGGGCCAGAGCAATTAGGCAAGAAAAAGAAAGAAAAGGAATCCAAATTGGCAGTGAAGAAGTGTAACTCTCACTGTTTGCAGACGACATGATTTTATATAGAGAAAACCCTAAAGAAGCCATGGGAAAACTATTAGAAATAAACATCTACAGCAAAGTTGCAGGATACAAAGTCTACTTACAAAAATCAGTTGCATTTCTATACTCTAATAACAAACTAAGAGACCAAGAACTCAAGAATAGAATCCCATTTACAATCGCAACAAAGAGAATAAAATATCTAGGAATAGGGGTGACGCCAGCAACATGGCGGCGTGAGCTCACCCAGGACTCTCTCCCCTCCAAATTACAACTAAAAAGAGCAACTGCTTTCCAAGCAAAAAAAAAAAAAAATCCCAATAACAGAAATCCTCAGAGACCCACAGCAGCCAAACGACAGAAGGTGGAGAGGCTGGAGCCGCCCTCGGAGGAGCTGGAACGGGGTCTTCGCTCCCTCCCCTAGAGACTGGGATCGCTGCCGTGGGTGTGAGAAGGAGCAGGGGAGGGGCCATGCATTGGGAGATCGTGCAGGACTCCCACCGCTGGAGCAGCGGAAAGCCTCTAACAGGGGACAGCTTTCGCGTGGGGGAACCCCAGCAAGCCAGGGCCCTGGGAGACCAGAGAGTGAGAGCTGTGCCAATCCAGGTTGGCATGAGTGAAAGTGTCCCTCCTCCCCCAACCCACGCTGGGCGCCACCATCGCGGCTGAAGGCGCAGGGCTCAGAACCAAGGCTCTCGACCCCCATCTAGTGGCGACAGGCTGTACCTGCAACCAAATAACAGCATCATGCACAAAAACCTCTCCTCTACCATCCAGCAATTTATAAAAGCTCCAGTCCAAAAGGAAAACAATAAAAACACAGAATTATGTCCTGAGGGCTTGGAAATGGGTAAAGTAAGTGAAGAGGAGTTCAAAATAGCTATCCTCAAAATACTCAATGAGGTAAAGGGAAATATAGAGAAACAAGTCAACGAGTTCTGGAGTTACTTCAGAAAAGAGATTGAAATTATAAAGAAGAATCAATTAGAAATACTAGAGATGAAAATACAATGAACCAGATAAAACAGAATACAGATTCCCTGAATGCCCGTGTAGACACCATAGAGGAGCAAACTAGCATAATCAAAGACAGGCTGAATGGCTCGAGACAGAGGAAGAAAGAGAACTAAGAATTAAAAAAACTGAAGAAAAGCTCAGAGAAATAGCTGACTCAATGAGAAAATGCAACTTAAGAATCATCAGAATTCCTGAGGGCATGGAAAAGGAAAATGGAGCAGAAAGTGTGCTCAACGAAATAAGAGAAGAGAACTTCCCAAATCTAGGGATTGAGAGAGAAATGCGTGTGGAGGAAACTTTCAGATCTCCTAGATTTGTCAATGTAAAAAGACCTACTGCAAGGCACATAGTAGTAAACATGGCAAAAATGAAGGACAAAGAAAGAATACTCAGGGTTGCAAGGCAGAAGAAGATAACCTACAAAGGAACCCCTATCAGACTTTCATTGGTTTTCTCTACAGAAACCTTACAAGCTAGGAGAGACTGGAGTGACATATTCAAAACTTTAAAGGATAAAAATCTTCAGCCAAGAATACTTTATCCAGGAAAAATATCCTTTAGATATGAGGGAGAAATTAAATCTTTTCCAGACAAACAAAAGCTAAGGGACTTCGTAGTCACAAGACTGCCACTACAAGAAATCCTCAAGAAGGCTCTCATACCTGAAAAAAGAAAAATAAAGGAGAAAGGGGTCACAAAACACAGAGTAAGGAGACAAACACATAGAATCTGAATAGGATAGCAAATATTCAACTATAGCATTAGGATAAAGGGAAGTAAATCACCAAAGCAAAGTCAATCTTATCACCCTAACCACAAACTCACAACACAAGTTGGAATAAGAGATGAAAATAATAATTTAGGAAGGGAGGAGGAAAGGGACTGAAACAGTCTAGGCTAAGGAAGTAAGAGACCACCAGAAAATGGACTGTTATACATGAGATTCTGAATACAAACTTCAGGGTAGCCACTAAACTAAAAAGCAGAACAGAGACACAAAGCATAAATAAGGAAAAATCTAAGAAACCCAGCATAAGAAAATGCAGAAGTCAATGGGTAGGCTAAAACACACAGGACGAGAAACAAAGGAAACACAGGAAAACCGGAAAATGAGCAACAGAATGACAGCATTAAGCCCTCATGCATCAACACTCACCCTCAATGTAAACAGACTGAACTCTCCAATAAAAAGACACAGAGTGGCAAGATGGATTAAAGAACAAGATCCAACAATCTGTTGCCTCCAGGAAACACACCTCAGCCCCAAGGACAAACACAGGCTCAGAGTGAAGGGGTGGAGGACAATACTCCAAGCTAATAGCAAACAAAAGAAAGCAGGTGTCGCAATGCTTATATCAGACAAAACAGACTTCGAGATAAGGCAGGTAAAGAGAGACATAGAGGGCCAATATATAATGATCAAAGGGAGACTCCATCAAGAAGAAATAATGCTTATAAATATCTATACACCCAACACAGGAGCACCAAAGTTCATAAGGCAACTATTAACAAACCTAAAAGAAGATATCAAAAATAACACAATAATAGTAGGGGACCTCACACCCCACTCACATCAATGGACAGATCATCCAGACAGAAAATCAACAGGGAAACAGTGGAGCTGAATGAAAAGCTAAAACAGTTGGACTTAATAGACATATATAGAACGCTTCATCCAAAAACAGCAGAATGCACGTTCCTCTCAAGTGCGCATGGAACATTCTCAAGGATAGACCATAGGTTGGGAAACAAGGCAAGCCTCTACAAATTTAAAAAAATTGAAATAATAACGAGCATCTTCTCTGATCATAATGCTATAAGGCTAGAAATTAATTACAAGGAAAAAGCTGAGAAAGGCACAAGGATGTGGAAACTAAACAATACACTACTGAACAAGCAATGGATCATTGAAGAAATTAAAGAAGAAATCAAAAAATACCTGGAGACAAATGAAAATAATAACATGCTATACCAATTCATATGGGATGGAGCAAAAGCTCTATTAAGAGGAAAATTCATCGCAATTCAGGGACATCTTAACAAACCAGAAAAATCCCAAATCAGCAATCTTAAACTACACCTAACTGAACCAGAGAAAGAACAAACAAAGCCCAAAGTCAGCAGAAGGAGAGAAATAATAAAAATCAGAGCAGAAATAAATGCTATTGAAACAAAAAAGAGAGTAGAAAGGATCAATGAAACAAAGAGCTGGTTCTTTGGGAAGATAAATAAAATTGACAAACCCCTAGCCAGATTTACACAGAAAAAAAGAGAGAAAGCTCAAATAAACAAAATCAGAAATGAAAGAGGAGAAATAACAACAGACTCCGCAGAAATACAATGGATTATAAGAGAATACTACGAAAAACTATATGCCAACAGAATGGATAACTTAGAGGAAATGGATAAATTCTTGGACTCCTACAACCTCCCAAAGCTCACTCAAGAAGAAGGAGACAATCTGAACAGACCAGTCACAAGCAAAGATTGAAACAGCAATCAAAAGCACCCAAAGAATAAACCCCCAGGACCAGATGGCTTTCCTGGGGAATTTTACCAAACTTTCAGAGAGGATTTAATACCTATCCTTTTCAAGCTATTCCAAAAAATTAGGGAGGATGGAACACTTCCTAACACATTCTATGAGGCCAACATCATGCTGATACCAAAGCCTGACAAGGACAGCACGAAAAAGAACTACAGGCCAATATCGCTGATGAAGACAGATGCAAAAATTCTCAACAAAAAGTCATCAAAAGGATCATACATCATGATCAGGTGGGATTCATACCAGGGACACAGGGATAGTTCAGCATCCGCAAATCAATCAACGTGATACACCACATCAACAAACTGAGGAAAAACCACATGATCATCTCAATAGATGCAGAGAAAGCATTTGACAAGATCCAACAGCCATTTATGATAAAAACTCAACAAAATGGGGATAGACGGGAACTACCTCAACACAATAAAGGCCATAGATGACAAACCCACAGCCAACATCATACTCAATGGGCAAAAACTGAGCACCATCCCCCTGAGAACAGGAACGAGACAAAGACGCCCTCTATCACCACTCTTATTTAACATAGTACTGGAGGTCCTGGCCAGAGCAATCAGGCAAGAAAAAGGAATAAAAGGAATCCAAATGGGGGGGGAAGAAGTGAAACTCTCGCTATTTGTAGACGACGTGATCTTATATATAGAAAACCCCAAAGAATCCATTGGAAAACTTTTAGAAGTAATCAACAACTACAGCAAAGTTGCAGGATATAAAATCAATTTACATAAATCAGTAGCATTTCTATACTCTAATAACAAACTAACAGAAAAAGAACTCAAGAA
>NW_025798813.1:0-2993 GCF_021613505.1 Equus quagga
AGGAAAATGTGCAGAGAGAGTCAGTGCTGTCTGTCTTTACGTTCAGGATGCCTGACTGGAGGGTACAGAATATGCCGTCAAAAAGAAACTGAAAAAAAAGCTAAATCAGTCCTCTTAATAATGCCCTCGGCGGCATGCTTGGCACCGGTTCTGCAGGTGAATCCAGGGTGGCGTGAGTGAGAGCGCACTGCCGCTTGGCCTCCCCGGGAAGTGCAGGGCTGCGTTCGTGCGCAGCCTCTGGAAGTGCAGGGACCGCGACAGCGTGCTGCTCTAAAGAATAGTGCCTAGCTTTCTCACATGTTTAGTCTGGGTTTTGTGAATGCATGAAATCATGTTGACAGCGTTCTGCTTTCTAACTGCGCTTCCGTTCTCATTTCTTCTGCTACCACCCATTTTCGTTTGTAGTTATGTTGTTAGCCTGCATGTAATTAAATCAACCGCGAACCACTTTAGTAGCATATGAAGTGGTAACTAGTCCATTTCGCGGTGTTTTGACATACTATTTTTATAATTTACATCGTTAGCTCATTAGCTGATGTTTTAAGCTCTTTGACAATTTCTTGCTTATTTCCTTTCAGAGAATTTGTAAAAACAGTTCTGTTTTTCTTTTTCCTTGTTTTTGTAGTTGTGTGTGCCGGCTGACGCTGTGTCTGCTTCCGTGTTTAGTTTTGATTTCCTGTGTCATCCTTCTGTTTGTTTTGTCACTGTTAGTCCAGGCCTCAGCCCGCGCTGTGACACCCCCTCCACGGGGTGCTCAGGGAACCGCCACAGTTGGGGCCATGGTGTGTGTGTGTGGGGGCCATTGGGGCTCATTAGTGGGGTTTCTGCATTATCTTCGTTTCTCATGAAATAGTGTATTTTTCCCTCAGTAGTGATACGTTTTTACTGCTGTGTCACTGTACAACAGATGTGGATACAGGCATGATATCGATGGATCAGAGTGCTTTTATTCAAACTGTGTAGGGTTTGTGTAATTCAGAAATGAAATTTTTTATATATACAGAGGTAATCCACCAAGTATAGAATTAACGGAAACTTGACACAAACAGTATAACTTTTGGTTTTGATGCTTATATTCAAGACTGTAAATCTCATCAACTTGTTGGACATAATTAATGCCTTTAGTAGACTATTTTTTAAATTCACATATCTTATAGGAATCATAGAATGTGAAGATTCCACCTGCTATTCTGCTAGCTTTTAGCCTTACGTATTTTCACAGGGTACCCTGCTTTAATCAATAAATTTATGTTTGAGAAATTTTGAATCAGTTTCTAGGTAAGAATTTTATGTTAATGACGAATAGGTGATTAATAACTGAAAGTAGGTTTGTTCGGTTTTATAGTACGTCTTGCAATAACTTCCTCATCAACTAAATTGCTGTTTAGAGACTTGTTTTTCATTAGGGCAAACTAAGTTATAGAGAAGTTTGGCTTAGAATAGACAACTGTCAGGGCCCTTTGTTATATAAAATGCCGTATTTGAATAAATTGTGTATGTTGTAATAGAATTTTATCTCCCTGAGTAACAATTTATAGTGTTTCTCTAGTAAATCTTGAATAACTTACTGTTTAAATTTCATGGTGAAAAAGATGTTCCATTTCCAGTTACGTTTTCTCTGAATCTTAGCTCACTTATATCTGTCTTGTCATTCTCTTTTTAATATATTTACCTGTACTGATCCTTGAATTTTTAACTTCAGAGTATGCAGTAAATCTGGTTTCTCTTCATTTCTTTGCATGCGTCTGTCAGCCTAGTGATTTAAGGAAACATCGTAGAAAGGTAAAGTGTTTAGTAATTTAACATTCCTTTGTTTCTCTGAAGTATTGACGGGCACCTATCATTTGGCAAGAATGAGCCCTGTGAATCATTCACATTTAAATGGACATGTTGACACTCACCTGGCATGTCACAAATGATGATTGTCCTGTTGGAGACAGGTCACTGGTGGTTTGCATAGAATGCTGGGACAGGCGTAAGGGTATGCCTTTCTTCCACTCATTTGCCTTCTCATCGTTGCATGCTTATTTATAATGGATATAGTATTTTTTCAATGAGAAATTACTGAAGCAGAGCCACAGATTTTAGTTTGGGGAAAAACTAATTTTAATAAGCATAGCTAGAAGGGCCAGCCTGGTGGCGCAGCACTTAAGTTCGCATGTTCTGCTCCTCGGCAGCCTGGGGTTCACCGGTTCGGATCCCGGGTGTGGACATGGCACCCCTTTGCGAAAGTCATACTGTGGGAGGTGTCCCACATATAAAGTAGAGGAAGATGGGCACGGATGTGCACTCAGGGCCAGTCTTTCTCAGCAAAAATAGGAAGATTGGCAGTAGTTAGCTCAGGGCTAATCTTCCTCAAAAAAAAAAAAAAACATAGCTAGCTGTGGTAAGCTCTTACTGTATGCCAGGCCCTGTGCTGAGTGCTTTACGAGTCTGCTCTTTCGTCCTCATGGACTTCCCGTGAGATGCAGGTTACTGTTGTTATCCCCATGGACAGATGTGGAACGGAGGCTCAGAGAGGCCACGTGCTGTGCCTAGGGGCACACAGTTAGGGAACGCTGCAGTGTGGACTGGTCTGATTTCAAAACCAGGACACTGAGTCGCTTCTCCCACGGCCTGACTTCTCTGCAGATTCTCTCACCTCCTCACTCGTCCCTGACAGCGGGGGCCAGCGGGCCTCTTCTTATAGATAGTCGTGAATCGGGCCTCCCTGTTCTTGGAGGACGTGCACGCACTGGGGAGCAGATCTGTTGACCAGAATGCCTTCCTCCTAACCTTCACGCCATGTGCATAGCCTGGACCCCCACCCAGAAGCTGCCTGATCCTGCGCTCGTAGGCCGCCCTTCGGATGCTCGGGCAGCTGTCCTCTGACCGCAGCGCTTAGAGCACATGAGCTGGGCGGCAGCCGTGGGAGCCCTCCGCTGCGCAGAGCACCGTGGCGATTCAGCGAAACGCAGGCTCAAGTGCCCGCTGTCAGTGATGATTTGTGACCC
>NW_025798814.1:0-2993 GCF_021613505.1 Equus quagga
GGGTCACAAATCATCACTGACAGCGGGCACTTGAGCCTGCGTTTCGCTGAATCGCCACGGTGCTCTGCGCAGCGGAGGGCTCCCACGGCTGCCGCCCAGCTCATGTGCTCTAAGCGCTGCGGTCAGAGGACAGCTGCCCGAGCATCCGAAGGGCGGCCTACGAGCGCAGGATCAGGCAGCTTCTGGGTGGGGGTCCAGGCTATGCACATGGCGTGAAGGTTAGGAGGAAGGCATTCTGGTCAACAGATCTGCTCCCCAGTGCGTGCACGTCCTCCAAGAACAGGGAGGCCCGATTCACGACTATCTATAAGAAGAGGCCCGCTGGCCCCCGCTGTCAGGGACGAGTGAGGAGGTGAGAGAATCTGCAGAGAAGTCAGGCCGTGGGAGAAGCGACTCAGTGTCCTGGTTTTGAAATCAGACCAGTCCACACTGCAGCGTTCCCTAACTGTGTGCCCCTAGGCACAGCACGTGGCCTCTCTGAGCCTCCGTTCCACATCTGTCCATGGGGATAACAACAGTAACCTGCATCTCACGGGAAGTCCATGAGGACGAAAGAGCAGACTCGTAAAGCACTCAGCACAGGGCCTGGCATACAGTAAGAGCTTACCACAGCTAGCTATGTTTTTTTTTTTTTTTGAGGAAGATTAGCCCTGAGCTAACTACTGCCAATCTTCCTATTTTTGCTGAGAAAGACTGGCCCTGAGTGCACATCCGTGCCCATCTTCCTCTACTTTATATGTGGGACACCTCCCACAGTATGACTTTCGCAAAGGGGTGCCATGTCCACACCCGGGATCCGAACCGGTGAACCCCAGGCTGCCGAGGAGCAGAACATGCGAACTTAAGTGCTGCGCCACCAGGCTGGCCCTTCTAGCTATGCTTATTAAAATTAGTTTTTCCCCAAACTAAAATCTGTGGCTCTGCTTCAGTAATTTCTCATTGAAAAAATACTATATCCATTATAAATAAGCATGCAACGATGAGAAGGCAAATGAGTGGAAGAAAGGCATACCCTTACGCCTGTCCCAGCATTCTATGCAAACCACCAGTGACCTGTCTCCAACAGGACAATCATCATTTGTGACATGCCAGGTGAGTGTCAACATGTCCATTTAAATGTGAATGATTCACAGGGCTCATTCTTGCCAAATGATAGGTGCCCGTCAATACTTCAGAGAAACAAAGGAATGTTAAATTACTAAACACTTTACCTTTCTACGATGTTTCCTTAAATCACTAGGCTGACAGACGCATGCAAAGAAATGAAGAGAAACCAGATTTACTGCATACTCTGAAGTTAAAAATTCAAGGATCAGTACAGGTAAATATATTAAAAAGAGAATGACAAGACAGATATAAGTGAGCTAAGATTCAGAGAAAACGTAACTGGAAATGGAACATCTTTTTCACCATGAAATTTAAACAGTAAGTTATTCAAGATTTACTAGAGAAACACTATAAATTGTTACTCAGGGAGATAAAATTCTATTACAACATACACAATTTATTCAAATACGGCATTTTATATAACAAAGGGCCCTGACAGTTGTCTATTCTAAGCCAAACTTCTCTATAACTTAGTTTGCCCTAATGAAAAACAAGTCTCTAAACAGCAATTTAGTTGATGAGGAAGTTATTGCAAGACGTACTATAAAACCGAACAAACCTACTTTCAGTTATTAATCACCTATTCGTCATTAACATAAAATTCTTACCTAGAAACTGATTCAAAATTTCTCAAACATAAATTTATTGATTAAAGCAGGGTACCCTGTGAAAATACGTAAGGCTAAAAGCTAGCAGAATAGCAGGTGGAATCTTCACATTCTATGATTCCTATAAGATATGTGAATTTAAAAAATAGTCTACTAAAGGCATTAATTATGTCCAACAAGTTGATGAGATTTACAGTCTTGAATATAAGCATCAAAACCAAAAGTTATACTGTTTGTGTCAAGTTTCCGTTAATTCTATACTTGGTGGATTACCTCTGTATATATAAAAAATTTCATTTCTGAATTACACAAACCCTACACAGTTTGAATAAAAGCACTCTGATCCATCGATATCATGCCTGTATCCACATCTGTTGTACAGTGACACAGCAGTAAAAACGTATCACTACTGAGGGAAAAATACACTATTTCATGAGAAACGAAGATAATGCAGAAACCCCACTAATGAGCCCCAATGGCCCCCACACACACACACCATGGCCCCAACTGTGGCGGTTCCCTGAGCACCCCGTGGAGGGGGTGTCACAGCGCGGGCTGAGGCCTGGACTAACAGTGACAAAACAAACAGAAGGATGACACAGGAAATCAAAACTAAACACGGAAGCAGACACAGCGTCAGCCGGCACACACAACTACAAAAACAAGGAAAAAGAAAAACAGAACTGTTTTTACAAATTCTCTGAAAGGAAATAAGCAAGAAATTGTCAAAGAGCTTAAAACATCAGCTAATGAGCTAACGATGTAAATTATAAAAATAGTATGTCAAAACACCGCGAAATGGACTAGTTACCACTTCATATGCTACTAAAGTGGTTCGCGGTTGATTTAATTACATGCAGGCTAACAACATAACTACAAACGAAAATGGGTGGTAGCAGAAGAAATGAGAACGGAAGCGCAGTTAGAAAGCAGAACGCTGTCAACATGATTTCATGCATTCACAAAACCCAGACTAAACATGTGAGAAAGCTAGGCACTATTCTTTAGAGCAGCACGCTGTCGCGGTCCCTGCACTTCCAGAGGCTGCGCACGAACGCAGCCCTGCACTTCCCGGGGAGGCCAAGCGGCAGTGCGCTCTCACTCACGCCACCCTGGATTCACCTGCAGAACCGGTGCCAAGCATGCCGCCGAGGGCATTATTAAGAGGACTGATTTAGCTTTTTTTTCAGTTTCTTTTTGACGGCATATTCTGTACCCTCCAGTCAGGCATCCTGAACGTAAAGACAGACAGCACTGACTCTCTCTGCACATTTTCCT
>NW_025798815.1:0-1348 GCF_021613505.1 Equus quagga
TTCTCCTCTGACTCTAATTTTAAGGCTGGGAAGCATGGCACATCAGTTTCCTGGTATAGAGGTATTTAAAAAATCGCCCTTGGGGTCTAGAATGATCTTCGAGGGAGGAGGTCAAGTCCCAGCCAAGCAGCCACGAGTTGCTGGCTGACCATGGCGGGCCCAGCGCTCGTCCCTTTACTCCGCAGGGACGGCAGCCCCGCCCTTGTTTCTCGAGTAGCTGTCTGTAAACGGAGATCGCAGATCCTAAGGGTGGACAAAGCGATGACAGAGATTGCAGTATGTCCAAGCAGAGGAGGGAAATACGTAACAACAGAAAGCAGACGAGTCTTCTGTTTGCTTCTGGACAGTGGTTTGGGGCCGTAGAATCTGGGCACACAGAATACACCTCATTGCCCCAGGATATCAGCTTCTGCCTCAGCCTCTGCAGAGCAGAGCTGGGTGCCTCGGGTAGACTTAGGATGCAGAGAAACGCACGGCACTTGAGAGGCCCGCTGCCTTCGATCTCTCGGGTTTCAGGCCTTGGAGCGAAGGGCCAGTAGAAGACGACCTCGTGCCCTGGCGGTTAGCTGTCGCGAGGACTCAGCAGCTATCGTGGTGATCTCTGGTTGCGGTGAAGTCGAACCACACGGGTGGTTCTGTTGATTCTTAGAAAGTGCTCTGATGAGTAGTCACAAACGAAGGAGAGCGGCCGTCTGCCTGAGGCCGTTCTCAGTGGCCAGCAGGGAAAGGCAGTTCCTAGACCGAGCAAGAAGGGAGCATATTTGTTCGAGAAACCGAGCTCCAGAGAGGGCAGGAGTGGCGCTGGCCCCGGCGTCTCCAGTCTGGTCTCCGCATCCTGTGCTCGCCCTGCCCTGCACAGCTTCCAGGGGCGCTGCCCTCTCCTCTCCCACGGGCAGGGGCCTTCTTCACGTGACAGAACAGTCACCCCCAGAGAAGAAGGGGGTGCTGGTGTTCCTGCCTGGGGTGATAACGCAGGGATCTGGCTCCGTGTGGGGTCTTCAAGGTCACCAACTAGCCTGATAGGGGAAGGAGCTGGAAGCAGACAGAGACCTGGGCCGGCCGCCCAGCTGGGGTCTCCTCTGCCCTCGCGCTCACTTCTCGCGTCTCTCTTGGCAGCATCTAAGAGATGCATCGTTCTCCCTCCATTGCCTTATCGCCCTTTCAGCAGGGCGCTCGGCCTGCACTGTGAAACCCAGAAGTAATCCATACTAGAGAAAGCTGTTGATAAAAGCCAACGACCATTGCAGGTGAAGTCAGAAGGGTGTGCACCAGTCCCCAGATGATGGAATTACCAGACTATTTTTAACCCTATGTTCCTGTGTACAGTGAGTGTCTGTTTCATATGAAA
>NW_025798816.1:0-1348 GCF_021613505.1 Equus quagga
TTCTCCTCTGACTCTAATTTTAAGGCTGGGAAGCATGGCACATCAGTTTCCTGGTATAGAGGTATTTAAAAAATCGCCCTTGGGGTCTAGAATGATCTTCGAGGGAGGAGGTCAAGTCCCAGCCAAGCAGCCACGAGTTGCTGGCTGACCATGGCGGGCCCAGCGCTCGTCCCTTTACTCCGCAGGGACGGCAGCCCCGCCCTTGTTTCTCGAGTAGCTGTCTGTAAACGGAGATCGCAGATCCTAAGGGTGGACAAAGCGATGACAGAGATTGCAGTATGTCCAAGCAGAGGAGGGAAATACGTAACAACAGAAAGCAGACGAGTCTTCTGTTTGCTTCTGGACAGTGGTTTGGGGCCGTAGAATCTGGGCACACAGAATACACCTCATTGCCCCAGGATATCAGCTTCTGCCTCAGCCTCTGCAGAGCAGAGCTGGGTGCCTCGGGTAGACTTAGGATGCAGAGAAACGCACGGCACTTGAGAGGCCCGCTGCCTTCGATCTCTCGGGTTTCAGGCCTTGGAGCGAAGGGCCAGTAGAAGACGACCTCGTGCCCTGGCGGTTAGCTGTCGCGAGGACTCAGCAGCTATCGTGGTGATCTCTGGTTGCGGTGAAGTCGAACCACACGGGTGGTTCTGTTGATTCTTAGAAAGTGCTCTGATGAGTAGTCACAAACGAAGGAGAGCGGCCGTCTGCCTGAGGCCGTTCTCAGTGGCCAGCAGGGAAAGGCAGTTCCTAGACCGAGCAAGAAGGGAGCATATTTGTTCGAGAAACCGAGCTCCAGAGAGGGCAGGAGTGGCGCTGGCCCCGGCGTCTCCAGTCTGGTCTCCGCATCCTGTGCTCGCCCTGCCCTGCACAGCTTCCAGGGGCGCTGCCCTCTCCTCTCCCACGGGCAGGGGCCTTCTTCACGTGACAGAACAGTCACCCCCAGAGAAGAAGGGGGTGCTGGTGTTCCTGCCTGGGGTGATAACGCAGGGATCTGGCTCCGTGTGGGGTCTTCAAGGTCACCAACTAGCCTGATAGGGGAAGGAGCTGGAAGCAGACAGAGACCTGGGCCGGCCGCCCAGCTGGGGTCTCCTCTGCCCTCGCGCTCACTTCTCGCGTCTCTCTTGGCAGCATCTAAGAGATGCATCGTTCTCCCTCCATTGCCTTATCGCCCTTTCAGCAGGGCGCTCGGCCTGCACTGTGAAACCCAGAAGTAATCCATACTAGAGAAAGCTGTTGATAAAAGCCAACGACCATTGCAGGTGAAGTCAGAAGGGTGTGCACCAGTCCCCAGATGATGGAATTACCAGACTATTTTTAACCCTATGTTCCTGTGTACAGTGAGTGTCTGTTTCATATGAAA
>NW_025798817.1:0-2210 GCF_021613505.1 Equus quagga
AGCTGCCAAAGTCACACAGCCAAACACATCCACTTTTAGAGAGTTTTTAAGAACCTGGTGACTTCGGTGGAGAGCTGACTTTCAGGTTTTGTCAAAGTTACATAAAAGAGAGTGGTGGGCGCATTTGGTGCTGGACATGCTTAATGAATCCGTGGAGGGTACCGTTGGCGTGAAATCAGACATCACTGTGTTCGTCCGCTTGGCGGTGCTGCCACAGCGTTCCCGGGCGTCACTGGTGCTGTCTGAACTCTGTCACCTTAAGTAACCTGGTGTTTTAATGCTCTCTTTCCCGTTTCTCCCTGGTTGACTCTAGTGTGGTCACAGGGTAAGTTGAGGCGGAGGGTGTGCTGTGCTGAGCGTGTGTTACAGCCTGTGGCGTTGGCGGTCACCAGCCTCAGGCTCTGAACTGAGGTTCCGGGAGAGTCGTGCTGCTTTGCTGAGAGCTGTGCCGGGTCCCCTCACCCTGGCCGCCCCCCACCCCCAGGCTCTGACAGCGAGCTGCACCCCTTGGCGGGAGTAATGCTTTGCGTGGCCCGTAGAGCCGTGTTTGTGACATGAGCCCAGCAGGTGTTGGTGCAAGGTGCCATGGTACTGAATGTGTCAGCCTCAGAGAAACAAGGTACGTGTGTCGCTTGGATGGTACACCTTATCTGGGGTCTGGTCAGCAAAGCCCACACCGCTTCTCGTTATGAAAGATAACTTCATCGTGTCCTGTCCTAGTTATAAAACACACATCGTCACTCACGGGTTACATGACCTTTGTCTCATCCGTGTGCCTGTTCCCCAGGGATTTAGCGTATTTCTGAATGTCTTTCTCCTCAGACTCTAATTTTAAGTCTGGGAAGCATGCCACATCAGTTTCCTGGTACAGACGTATTTAAAAAAATCGCCCTTGGGGTCTAGAATGATCTTCGAGGGAGGAGGTCAAGTCCCAGCCAAGCAGCCGCGAGTTCCTGGCTGACCATGGCGGGCCCAGCGCTCGTCCCTTTACTCCGCAGGGACGGCAGCCCCGCCCTTGTTTCTCGAGTAGCTCTCTGTAAACGGAGATCGCAGATCCTAAGGGTGGAGAAAGCAATGACAGAGATTGCAGTATCTCCAAGCAGAGGAGGGAAATACGCAACAACAGAAAGCAGACAAGTCTTCTGTTTGCTTCTGGGCAGTGGTTTGGGGCCGTAGAATCTGGGCACACAGAATACACCTCATTGCCCCAGGATATCAGCTTCTGCCTCAGCCTCTGCAGAGCAGAGCTGGGTGCCTCGGGTAGACTAGGATGCAGAGAAACGCACGGCACTTGACAGGCCCGCCGCCTTCGATCTCTCGGGTTTCAGGCCTTGGAGCGAAGGGCCAGTAGAAGACGACCTCGTGCCCTGGCGGTTAGCTGTCGCGAGGACTCAGCAGCTATCGTAGTCATCTCTGGTTTGGTGAAGTCGAACAACACGGGTGGTTCTGTTGATTCTGATGAGTAGTCACAAACGAAGGAGAGCAGCCGTCTGCCTGAGGCCGTTCTCAGTGGCCAGCAAGGAAAGGCAGATCCTAGACCGAGCAAGAAGGGAGCGTATTTGTTTGAGAAACCGAGCTACAGAGAGGGCAGGAGTGGCGCTGGCTCTGGCGTCTCCAGTCTGGTCTCCTCATCCTGTGCTCGCCCTGCCCTGCACAGCTTCCAGGGGTCTGTCTCCAGTCCAGCAACGCCGTCTCCTCTCCCACGGGCAGGGGCCTTAGTCACATGACAGAACAGTCACCCCCAGAGAAGAAGGGGGTGCTGGTGTTCCTGCCTGGGGTGATAACGCAGGGATCTGGCTCCCTGTGGGGTCTTCAAGGTCACCAGCTAGCCTGATAGGGGAGGGACCTGGAAGCAGACAGAGACCTGGGCCGGTCGCCCAGCTGGGGTCTCCTCTGCCCTCGCGCTCACTTCTCGCGTCTCTCAGCGGCATGTAAGAGATGCATCGTTCTCCCTCCATTGCCTTATCGCACTTTCAGCAGGGCGCTGGGCCTGCACTGTGAAACCCAGAAGTACTCCATACTAGAGAAAGCTTTTGATAAAAGCCAACGACCATTGCAGGTGAAGCCAGAAGGGTGTGCACCAGTCCCCAGATGATGGAATTACCAGACTATTTTTAACCCTGTGTTCCTGTGTACAGTGAGTGTCTGTTTCATATGAAAAATGAACTCTCTGCCAAGTGCCCCGGACTCAGTACCTGTTTAGTTCACTT
>NW_025798818.1:0-1348 GCF_021613505.1 Equus quagga
TTTCATATGAAACAGACACTCACTGTACACAGGAACATAGGGTTAAAAATAGTCTGGTAATTCCATCATCTGGGGACTGGTGCACACCCTTCTGACTTCACCTGCAATGGTCGTTGGCTTTTATCAACAGCTTTCTCTAGTATGGATTACTTCTGGGTTTCACAGTGCAGGCCGAGCGCCCTGCTGAAAGGGCGATAAGGCAATGGAGGGAGAACGATGCATCTCTTAGATGCTGCCAAGAGAGACGCGAGAAGTGAGCGCGAGGGCAGAGGAGACCCCAGCTGGGCGGCCGGCCCAGGTCTCTGTCTGCTTCCAGCTCCTTCCCCTATCAGGCTAGTTGGTGACCTTGAAGACCCCACACGGAGCCAGATCCCTGCGTTATCACCCCAGGCAGGAACACCAGCACCCCCTTCTTCTCTGGGGGTGACTGTTCTGTCACGTGAAGAAGGCCCCTGCCCGTGGGAGAGGAGAGGGCAGCGCCCCTGGAAGCTGTGCAGGGCAGGGCGAGCACAGGATGCGGAGACCAGACTGGAGACGCCGGGGCCAGCGCCACTCCTGCCCTCTCTGGAGCTCGGTTTCTCGAACAAATATGCTCCCTTCTTGCTCGGTCTAGGAACTGCCTTTCCCTGCTGGCCACTGAGAACGGCCTCAGGCAGACGGCCGCTCTCCTTCGTTTGTGACTACTCATCAGAGCACTTTCTAAGAATCAACAGAACCACCCGTGTGGTTCGACTTCACCGCAACCAGAGATCACCACGATAGCTGCTGAGTCCTCGCGACAGCTAACCGCCAGGGCACGAGGTCGTCTTCTACTGGCCCTTCGCTCCAAGGCCTGAAACCCGAGAGATCGAAGGCAGCGGGCCTCTCAAGTGCCGTGCGTTTCTCTGCATCCTAAGTCTACCCGAGGCACCCAGCTCTGCTCTGCAGAGGCTGAGGCAGAAGCTGATATCCTGGGGCAATGAGGTGTATTCTGTGTGCCCAGATTCTACGGCCCCAAACCACTGTCCAGAAGCAAACAGAAGACTCGTCTGCTTTCTGTTGTTACGTATTTCCCTCCTCTGCTTGGACATACTGCAATCTCTGTCATCGCTTTGTCCACCCTTAGGATCTGCGATCTCCGTTTACAGACAGCTACTCGAGAAACAAGGGCGGGGCTGCCGTCCCTGCGGAGTAAAGGGACGAGCGCTGGGCCCGCCATGGTCAGCCAGCAACTCGTGGCTGCTTGGCTGGGACTTGACCTCCTCCCTCGAAGATCATTCTAGACCCCAAGGGCGATTTTTTAAATACCTCTATACCAGGAAACTGATGTGCCATGCTTCCCAGCCTTAAAATTAGAGTCAGAGGAGAA
>NW_025798819.1:0-2210 GCF_021613505.1 Equus quagga
AAGTGAACTAAACAGGTACTGAGTCCGGGGCACTTGGCAGAGAGTTCATTTTTCATATGAAACAGACACTCACTGTACACAGGAACACAGGGTTAAAAATAGTCTGGTAATTCCATCATCTGGGGACTGGTGCACACCCTTCTGGCTTCACCTGCAATGGTCGTTGGCTTTTATCAAAAGCTTTCTCTAGTATGGAGTACTTCTGGGTTTCACAGTGCAGGCCCAGCGCCCTGCTGAAAGTGCGATAAGGCAATGGAGGGAGAACGATGCATCTCTTACATGCCGCTGAGAGACGCGAGAAGTGAGCGCGAGGGCAGAGGAGACCCCAGCTGGGCGACCGGCCCAGGTCTCTGTCTGCTTCCAGGTCCCTCCCCTATCAGGCTAGCTGGTGACCTTGAAGACCCCACAGGGAGCCAGATCCCTGCGTTATCACCCCAGGCAGGAACACCAGCACCCCCTTCTTCTCTGGGGGTGACTGTTCTGTCATGTGACTAAGGCCCCTGCCCGTGGGAGAGGAGACGGCGTTGCTGGACTGGAGACAGACCCCTGGAAGCTGTGCAGGGCAGGGCGAGCACAGGATGAGGAGACCAGACTGGAGACGCCAGAGCCAGCGCCACTCCTGCCCTCTCTGTAGCTCGGTTTCTCAAACAAATACGCTCCCTTCTTGCTCGGTCTAGGATCTGCCTTTCCTTGCTGGCCACTGAGAACGGCCTCAGGCAGACGGCTGCTCTCCTTCGTTTGTGACTACTCATCAGAATCAACAGAACCACCCGTGTTGTTCGACTTCACCAAACCAGAGATGACTACGATAGCTGCTGAGTCCTCGCGACAGCTAACCGCCAGGGCACGAGGTCGTCTTCTACTGGCCCTTCGCTCCAAGGCCTGAAACCCGAGAGATCGAAGGCGGCGGGCCTGTCAAGTGCCGTGCGTTTCTCTGCATCCTAGTCTACCCGAGGCACCCAGCTCTGCTCTGCAGAGGCTGAGGCAGAAGCTGATATCCTGGGGCAATGAGGTGTATTCTGTGTGCCCAGATTCTACGGCCCCAAACCACTGCCCAGAAGCAAACAGAAGACTTGTCTGCTTTCTGTTGTTGCGTATTTCCCTCCTCTGCTTGGAGATACTGCAATCTCTGTCATTGCTTTCTCCACCCTTAGGATCTGCGATCTCCGTTTACAGAGAGCTACTCGAGAAACAAGGGCGGGGCTGCCGTCCCTGCGGAGTAAAGGGACGAGCGCTGGGCCCGCCATGGTCAGCCAGGAACTCGCGGCTGCTTGGCTGGGACTTGACCTCCTCCCTCGAAGATCATTCTAGACCCCAAGGGCGATTTTTTTAAATACGTCTGTACCAGGAAACTGATGTGGCATGCTTCCCAGACTTAAAATTAGAGTCTGAGGAGAAAGACATTCAGAAATACGCTAAATCCCTGGGGAACAGGCACACGGATGAGACAAAGGTCATGTAACCCGTGAGTGACGATGTGTGTTTTATAACTAGGACAGGACACGATGAAGTTATCTTTCATAACGAGAAGCGGTGTGGGCTTTGCTGACCAGACCCCAGATAAGGTGTACCATCCAAGCGACACACGTACCTTGTTTCTCTGAGGCTGACACATTCAGTACCATGGCACCTTGCACCAACACCTGCTGGGCTCATGTCACAAACACGGCTCTACGGGCCACGCAAAGCATTACTCCCGCCAAGGGGTGCAGCTCGCTGTCAGAGCCTGGGGGTGGGGGGCGGCCAGGGTGAGGGGACCCGGCACAGCTCTCAGCAAAGCAGCACGACTCTCCCGGAACCTCAGTTCAGAGCCTGAGGCTGGTGACCGCCAACGCCACAGGCTGTAACACACGCTCAGCACAGCACACCCTCCGCCTCAACTTACCCTGTGACCACACTAGAGTCAACCAGGGAGAAACGGGAAAGAGAGCATTAAAACACCAGGTTACTTAAGGTGACAGAGTTCAGACAGCACCAGTGACGCCCGGGAACGCTGTGGCAGCACCGCCAAGCGGACGAACACAGTGATGTCTGATTTCACGCCAACGGTACCCTCCACGGATTCATTAAGCATGTCCAGCACCAAATGCGCCCACCACTCTCTTTTATGTAACTTTGACAAAACCTGAAAGTCAGCTCTCCACCGAAGTCACCAGGTTCTTAAAAACTCTCTAAAAGTGGATGTGTTTGGCTGTGTGACTTTGGCAGCT
>NW_025798820.1:0-1348 GCF_021613505.1 Equus quagga
TTTCATATGAAACAGACACTCACTGTACACAGGAACATAGGGTTAAAAATAGTCTGGTAATTCCATCATCTGGGGACTGGTGCACACCCTTCTGACTTCACCTGCAATGGTCGTTGGCTTTTATCAACAGCTTTCTCTAGTATGGATTACTTCTGGGTTTCACAGTGCAGGCCGAGCGCCCTGCTGAAAGGGCGATAAGGCAATGGAGGGAGAACGATGCATCTCTTAGATGCTGCCAAGAGAGACGCGAGAAGTGAGCGCGAGGGCAGAGGAGACCCCAGCTGGGCGGCCGGCCCAGGTCTCTGTCTGCTTCCAGCTCCTTCCCCTATCAGGCTAGTTGGTGACCTTGAAGACCCCACACGGAGCCAGATCCCTGCGTTATCACCCCAGGCAGGAACACCAGCACCCCCTTCTTCTCTGGGGGTGACTGTTCTGTCACGTGAAGAAGGCCCCTGCCCGTGGGAGAGGAGAGGGCAGCGCCCCTGGAAGCTGTGCAGGGCAGGGCGAGCACAGGATGCGGAGACCAGACTGGAGACGCCGGGGCCAGCGCCACTCCTGCCCTCTCTGGAGCTCGGTTTCTCGAACAAATATGCTCCCTTCTTGCTCGGTCTAGGAACTGCCTTTCCCTGCTGGCCACTGAGAACGGCCTCAGGCAGACGGCCGCTCTCCTTCGTTTGTGACTACTCATCAGAGCACTTTCTAAGAATCAACAGAACCACCCGTGTGGTTCGACTTCACCGCAACCAGAGATCACCACGATAGCTGCTGAGTCCTCGCGACAGCTAACCGCCAGGGCACGAGGTCGTCTTCTACTGGCCCTTCGCTCCAAGGCCTGAAACCCGAGAGATCGAAGGCAGCGGGCCTCTCAAGTGCCGTGCGTTTCTCTGCATCCTAAGTCTACCCGAGGCACCCAGCTCTGCTCTGCAGAGGCTGAGGCAGAAGCTGATATCCTGGGGCAATGAGGTGTATTCTGTGTGCCCAGATTCTACGGCCCCAAACCACTGTCCAGAAGCAAACAGAAGACTCGTCTGCTTTCTGTTGTTACGTATTTCCCTCCTCTGCTTGGACATACTGCAATCTCTGTCATCGCTTTGTCCACCCTTAGGATCTGCGATCTCCGTTTACAGACAGCTACTCGAGAAACAAGGGCGGGGCTGCCGTCCCTGCGGAGTAAAGGGACGAGCGCTGGGCCCGCCATGGTCAGCCAGCAACTCGTGGCTGCTTGGCTGGGACTTGACCTCCTCCCTCGAAGATCATTCTAGACCCCAAGGGCGATTTTTTAAATACCTCTATACCAGGAAACTGATGTGCCATGCTTCCCAGCCTTAAAATTAGAGTCAGAGGAGAA
>NW_025798821.1:0-2210 GCF_021613505.1 Equus quagga
AAGTGAACTAAACAGGTACTGAGTCCGGGGCACTTGGCAGAGAGTTCATTTTTCATATGAAACAGACACTCACTGTACACAGGAACACAGGGTTAAAAATAGTCTGGTAATTCCATCATCTGGGGACTGGTGCACACCCTTCTGGCTTCACCTGCAATGGTCGTTGGCTTTTATCAAAAGCTTTCTCTAGTATGGAGTACTTCTGGGTTTCACAGTGCAGGCCCAGCGCCCTGCTGAAAGTGCGATAAGGCAATGGAGGGAGAACGATGCATCTCTTACATGCCGCTGAGAGACGCGAGAAGTGAGCGCGAGGGCAGAGGAGACCCCAGCTGGGCGACCGGCCCAGGTCTCTGTCTGCTTCCAGGTCCCTCCCCTATCAGGCTAGCTGGTGACCTTGAAGACCCCACAGGGAGCCAGATCCCTGCGTTATCACCCCAGGCAGGAACACCAGCACCCCCTTCTTCTCTGGGGGTGACTGTTCTGTCATGTGACTAAGGCCCCTGCCCGTGGGAGAGGAGACGGCGTTGCTGGACTGGAGACAGACCCCTGGAAGCTGTGCAGGGCAGGGCGAGCACAGGATGAGGAGACCAGACTGGAGACGCCAGAGCCAGCGCCACTCCTGCCCTCTCTGTAGCTCGGTTTCTCAAACAAATACGCTCCCTTCTTGCTCGGTCTAGGATCTGCCTTTCCTTGCTGGCCACTGAGAACGGCCTCAGGCAGACGGCTGCTCTCCTTCGTTTGTGACTACTCATCAGAATCAACAGAACCACCCGTGTTGTTCGACTTCACCAAACCAGAGATGACTACGATAGCTGCTGAGTCCTCGCGACAGCTAACCGCCAGGGCACGAGGTCGTCTTCTACTGGCCCTTCGCTCCAAGGCCTGAAACCCGAGAGATCGAAGGCGGCGGGCCTGTCAAGTGCCGTGCGTTTCTCTGCATCCTAGTCTACCCGAGGCACCCAGCTCTGCTCTGCAGAGGCTGAGGCAGAAGCTGATATCCTGGGGCAATGAGGTGTATTCTGTGTGCCCAGATTCTACGGCCCCAAACCACTGCCCAGAAGCAAACAGAAGACTTGTCTGCTTTCTGTTGTTGCGTATTTCCCTCCTCTGCTTGGAGATACTGCAATCTCTGTCATTGCTTTCTCCACCCTTAGGATCTGCGATCTCCGTTTACAGAGAGCTACTCGAGAAACAAGGGCGGGGCTGCCGTCCCTGCGGAGTAAAGGGACGAGCGCTGGGCCCGCCATGGTCAGCCAGGAACTCGCGGCTGCTTGGCTGGGACTTGACCTCCTCCCTCGAAGATCATTCTAGACCCCAAGGGCGATTTTTTTAAATACGTCTGTACCAGGAAACTGATGTGGCATGCTTCCCAGACTTAAAATTAGAGTCTGAGGAGAAAGACATTCAGAAATACGCTAAATCCCTGGGGAACAGGCACACGGATGAGACAAAGGTCATGTAACCCGTGAGTGACGATGTGTGTTTTATAACTAGGACAGGACACGATGAAGTTATCTTTCATAACGAGAAGCGGTGTGGGCTTTGCTGACCAGACCCCAGATAAGGTGTACCATCCAAGCGACACACGTACCTTGTTTCTCTGAGGCTGACACATTCAGTACCATGGCACCTTGCACCAACACCTGCTGGGCTCATGTCACAAACACGGCTCTACGGGCCACGCAAAGCATTACTCCCGCCAAGGGGTGCAGCTCGCTGTCAGAGCCTGGGGGTGGGGGGCGGCCAGGGTGAGGGGACCCGGCACAGCTCTCAGCAAAGCAGCACGACTCTCCCGGAACCTCAGTTCAGAGCCTGAGGCTGGTGACCGCCAACGCCACAGGCTGTAACACACGCTCAGCACAGCACACCCTCCGCCTCAACTTACCCTGTGACCACACTAGAGTCAACCAGGGAGAAACGGGAAAGAGAGCATTAAAACACCAGGTTACTTAAGGTGACAGAGTTCAGACAGCACCAGTGACGCCCGGGAACGCTGTGGCAGCACCGCCAAGCGGACGAACACAGTGATGTCTGATTTCACGCCAACGGTACCCTCCACGGATTCATTAAGCATGTCCAGCACCAAATGCGCCCACCACTCTCTTTTATGTAACTTTGACAAAACCTGAAAGTCAGCTCTCCACCGAAGTCACCAGGTTCTTAAAAACTCTCTAAAAGTGGATGTGTTTGGCTGTGTGACTTTGGCAGCT
>NW_025798822.1:0-1492 GCF_021613505.1 Equus quagga
TTCTTGAGTTCTTTTTCTGTTAGTTTGTTATTAGAGTATAGAAATGCAACTGATTTTTGTAAGTAGACTTTGTATCCTGCAACTTTGCTGTAAATGTTTATTTCTAATATTTTTCCCATGGCTTCTTTTTTTTTTTTATTAAAGATTGGCACCTAGGCTAATAACTGTTGCCAATCTTTTTTTTTTTTCCTGCTTTATTTCCCAAACCCCCCTGGTACATAGTTGCATATCTTAGTTGCATGTCTTTCTAGTTGTGGGATGTGGGACGCCGTGTCAACGTGGCCTGATGAGCGGTGCCATGTCCGTGCCCAGGATCCGAACCCTGGGCTGCCTCAGCGGAGCGCGCGAACTTAGCCACTCAGCCACCGAGCCGGCCCCACCATGGCTTCTTTAGGGTTTTCTCTATATAAAATCATGTCATCTGCAAACAGTGAGAGTTATACTTCTTCACTGCCAATTTGGATTCCTTTTCTTTCTTTTTCTTGCCTATTGCTCTGGCCCAAACCTGCAGTACTATGTTCAGTAAGAGTGGTGGGAGTGGGCTCCCTTGTCTTGTTCCTGTTCTCAGGGGGATGGCGCTCAGTTTTTCCCCGTTGAGTATGATACTGGCTGTGGGTTAGTGATTTCCCATTTTTAAAAATATTAGGAAATTTGTTAAGCGGAGAAAACTAGTCTGGCATCCTTACAGAGGAGGGAGGGTTGGAGATGAGTGCTTTGAAGACCCTCCTCTCATGGCCTGGTGGTTAAAGTCTGGCCCCCAGCACTCAGTGGCCCAGGTTCGCTCCCTGGCCACAGCACCACAGCACCTGTCTGTGTGCGGCCGTGCTGTGGGGCAGCTCGTAACTTACCACCAGGGTGCGCCACCACGCCCTGCGGCTCTGGGAGGAAGCACTGTCCTCCTCTGAGCCACAGCACCTGTGCCTGCTTTCTTGTGCTTACGTCAGTCTGCGCGAACCGTCTCAAGGGGAACACTCCTCCTGTGACTTGTTCTGACGTGTGTACTCCTTCACTCAGAAATGCCACCCCGTGCCACACTGCTGGGTAACAGCAGGGCACAGACGGGCAGGACTCTGCTGTCGGCTCACTGGACTCCAGTGCGGCGATTCTGCTCTAGCCACTTATCAGAGGGCTTCAGGAGCACAGACGGGGAGCCCTGTGGCTCTGCCTCCAGGGCTCAGGGGGCAGCACAGAGGCGCTGGTTCAGCTGGGCCTTGGAGGTGGAGGAGGAGCTCCTTAGCAGGGGACGATGGCAGAGGCGGCTCAGTGAGAGCCCAGGTGGGGAGATGCAATGGGAGCCTCTCACCTGGCATGCCTCGAAAGCATCGACTACAATAGTCTGCTTTTAAGTAAGACGTTAACGATTAAGCTCAAAGTAAAATCTCCCAGAATTTTCAGAATAAAGAAATCACTAACAACAGTCATAATAATAGGTAAGACTTAAGAACTCGAAGCACTTTCAGAGGTTAATTATTTAATCCTTCCCACAACCCCG
>NW_025798823.1:0-3026 GCF_021613505.1 Equus quagga
TATAGGAAAATGTGCAGAGAGAGTCAGTGCTGTCTGTCTTTACGTTCGGGATGCCTGACTGGAGGGTACAGAATATGCCGTCAAAAACAAAACTGAAAAAAAAGCTAAATCGGTCCTCTTAATAATGCCCTCGGTGGCATGCTTGGCACTGGTTCTGCAGGTGAATCCAGGGTGGCGTGAGTGAGAGTGCGCTGCCGCTTGGCCTCCCCGGGAAGCGCGGGGCTGCGTTCGTGCGCAGCCTCTGGAAGTGCAGGGACCGCGACTGCGTGCTGCTCTAAAGAATAGTGCCTAGCTTTCTCACGTGTTTAGTCTGAGTTTTGTGAATGCATGAAATCATGTTGACAGCGTTCTGCTTTCTAACTGTGCTTCCGTTCTCATTTCTTCTGCTACCACCCATTTTCGTTTTTAGTTGCGTTGTTAGCCTGCATGTAATTAAATGAACCGTGAATCGCTTTAGTAGCGTCCGAAGTGGTAACTAGTCCATTTTGCGGTGTTTTGACATAGTATTTTTATAATTTACATCGTTAGCTCATTAGCTGATATTTTAAGCTCTTTGACAATTTCATGCTTATTTCCTTTCAGAGAATTTGTAAAAACAGTTCTGTTTTTCTTTTTCCTTGTTTTTGTAGTTGTGTGTGCCGGCTGACGCTGTGTCTGCTTCCGTGTTTAGTTTTGATTTCCTGTGTCATCCTTCTGTTTATTTTGTCACTGTTAGTCCAGGCCTCAGCCCGCGCTGTGACACCCCCTCCACGGGGTGCTCAGGGAACCGCCACAGTGGGGGCCATGGTGTGTGTGTGGGGGCCATTGGGGCTCATTAGTGGGGTTTCTGCGTTATCTTCGTTTCTCATGAAATAGTGTCTTTTTCCCTCAGTAGTGATACGTTTTTACTGCTGTGTCACTGTACAACAGATGTGGATACAGGCATGATATCGCTGGATCAGAGTGCTTTTATTCAAACTGTGTAGGGTTTGTGTAATTCAGAAATGAAATCTTTTATATATACAGAGATAATCCACCAAGTATAGAATTAACGGAAACTTGACACAAACAGTATACCTTTTGGTTTTGATGCTTATATTCAAGACTGTAAATTTCATCAACTTGTTGGACATAAACAATTAATGCCTTTAATAGACTATTTTTTAAATTCACATATCTCATAGGAATCATAGAATGTGAAGATTCCACCTGCTATTCTGCTAGCTTTTATCCTTACGTATTTTCACAGGGTACCCTGCTTTAATCAAAAAATTTATGTTTGAGAAATTTTAAATCAATTTCTAGGTAAGAATTTTATATGAATGACCAATAGGTGATTAATAACTAAAAGTAGGTTTGTTCAGTTTTATAGTAAGTCTTGCAATAACTTCCTCATCAACTAAATTGATGTTTAGAGACATGTTTTTCATTAGGGCAAACTAAGTTCTAGAGAAGTTTGGCTTAGAATAGACAACTGTTAGGGCCCTTTGTTCTATAAAATGCCGTATTTTAATAAATTGTATATGTTGTAATAGAATTTTATCTCCCTGAGTAACGATTTATAGTGTTTCTCTAGTAAATCTTGAGTAACTTACTGTTTAAATTTCATGGTGAAAAAGATGTTCCATTTCCAGTTATGTTTTCTCTGAATCTCAGCTCGCTTATATCTGTCTTGTCATTCTCTTTTTAATATATTTACCTGTACTGATCCTTGAATTTTTAACTTCAGAGTATGCAGTAAATCTGGTTTTTCTTCATTTCTTTGCATGCGTCCGTCAGCCTAGTGATTTAAGGAAACATCGTAGAAAGGTCAAGTGTTTAGTAATTTAACATACCTTTGTTTCTCTGAAGTATTGACGGGCACCTGTCATTTGGCATGAATGAGCCCTGTGAATCACTGACATTTAAATGGACATGTTGACACTCACCTGGCATGTCACAAATGACGATTGTCCTGTTGGAGACAGGTCACTGGTGGTTTGCATAGAATGCTGGGACAGGCGTAAGGGTGTGCCTTTCTTCCACTCATTTGCCTTCTCATCGTTGCATGCTTATTTATAATGGCTATAGTATTTTTTCAATGAGAAATTACTGAAGCAGAGCCACAGATTTTAGTTTGGGGAAAAACTAATTTTAATAAGCATAGCTAGAAGGGCCGGCCTGGTGGCGCAGCACTTAAGTTCGCATGTTCTGCTCCTCAGCAGCCCGGGGTTCGCCGGTTCGGATCCCAGGTGTGGACCTGGCACCCCTTTGCGAAAGTCATACTGTGGGAGCTGTCCCACATATAAAGTAGAGCAAGATGGGCACGGATGTGAGCTCAGGGCCAGTCTTCCTCAGCAAAAATAGGAAGATTGGCAGTAGTTAGCTCAGGGCTAATCTTCCTCAAAAAAAAAAAAAAACATAGCTAGCTGTCATGAGCTCTTACTGTATGCCAGGCCCTGTGCTGAGTGCTCTACGAGTCTGCTCTCTCATCCTCATGGACTTCCCGTGAGATGCAGGTTACTGTCGTTATCCCCATGGACAGATGTGGAACGGAGGCTCAGAGAGGCCGCGTGCTGTGCCTAGGGGCACACAGTTAGGGAACGCTGCAGTGTGGACTGGTCTGATTTCAAAACCAGGACACTGAGTCGCTTCCCCCACGGCCTGACTTCTCTGCAGATTCTCTCACCTCCTCACTCGTCCCTGACAGCGGGGGCCAGCGGGCCTCTTCTCCTTATAGATAGTCGTGAATCGGGCCTCCCTATTCTTGGAGGACGTGCACGCACTGGGGAGCAGATCTGTGGACCAGAATGCCTTCCTCCTAACCTTCACGCCATGTGCATAGCCTGCACCCCCACCCAGAAGCTGCCTGAGCCTGCGCTCGTAGGCCGCTCTTCGGATGCTCGGGCAGCTGTCCTCTGACCGCAGCGCTTAGAGCACATGAGCTGGGCGGCAGCCGTGGGAGCCCTCCGCTGCGCAGAGCACCGTGGCGATTCAGCGAAACGCAGGCTCAAGTCCCCACTGTCAGTGATGATTTGTGACCCGGGTGTGCTGCTCGCCCTCTCTGC
>NW_025798824.1:0-1492 GCF_021613505.1 Equus quagga
CGGGGTTGTGGGAAGGATTAAATAATTAACCTCTGAAAGTGCTTCGAGTTCTTAAGTCTTACCTATTATTATGACTGTTGTTAGTGATTTCTTTATTCTGAAAATTCTGGGAGATTTTACTTTGAGCTTAATCGTTAACGTCTTACTTAAAAGCAGACTATTGTAGTCGATGCTTTCGAGGCATGCCAGGTGAGAGGCTCCCATTGCATCTCCCCACCTGGGCTCTCACTGAGCCGCCTCTGCCATCGTCCCCTGCTAAGGAGCTCCTCCTCCACCTCCAAGGCCCAGCTGAACCAGCGCCTCTGTGCTGCCCCCTGAGCCCTGGAGGCAGAGCCACAGGGCTCCCCGTCTGTGCTCCTGAAGCCCTCTGATAAGTGGCTAGAGCAGAATCGCCGCACTGGAGTCCAGTGAGCCGACAGCAGAGTCCTGCCCGTCTGTGCCCTGCTGTTACCCAGCAGTGTGGCACGGGGTGGCATTTCTGAGTGAAGGAGTACACACGTCAGAACAAGTCACAGGAGGAGTGTTCCCCTTGAGACGGTTCGCGCAGACTGACGTAAGCACAAGAAAGCAGGCACAGGTGCTGTGGCTCAGAGGAGGACAGTGCTTCCTCCCAGAGCCGCAGGGCGTGGTGGCGCACCCTGGTGGTAAGTTACGAGCTGCCCCACAGCACGGCCGCACACAGACAGGTGCTGTGGTGCTGTGGCCAGGGAGCGAACCTGGGCCACTGAGTGCTGGGGGCCAGACTTTAACCACCAGGCCATGAGAGGAGGGTCTTCAAAGCACTCATCTCCAACCCTCCCTCCTCTGTAAGGATGCCAGACTAGTTTTCTCCGCTTAACAAATTTCCTAATATTTTTAAAAATGGGAAATCACTAACCCACAGCCAGTATCATACTCAACGGGGAAAAACTGAGCGCCATCCCCCTGAGAACAGGAACAAGACAAGGGAGCCCACTCCCACCACTCTTACTGAACATAGTACTGCAGGTTTGGGCCAGAGCAATAGGCAAGAAAAAGAAAGAAAAGGAATCCAAATTGGCAGTGAAGAAGTATAACTCTCACTGTTTGCAGATGACATGATTTTATATAGAGAAAACCCTAAAGAAGCCATGGTGGGGCCGGCTCGGTGGCTGAGTGGCTAAGTTCGCGCGCTCCGCTGAGGCAGCCCAGGGTTCGGATCCTGGGCACGGACATGGCACCGCTCATCAGGCCACGTTGACACGGCGTCCCACATCCCACAACTAGAAAGACATGCAACTAAGATATGCAACTATGTACCAGGGGGGTTTGGGAAATAAAGCAGGAAAAAAAAAAAAGATTGGCAACAGTTATTAGCCTAGGTGCCAATCTTTAATAAAAAAAAAAAAGAAGCCATGGGAAAAATATTAGAAATAAACATTTACAGCAAAGTTGCAGGATACAAAGTCTACTTACAAAAATCAGTTGCATTTCTATACTCTAATAACAAACTAACAGAAAAAGAACTCAAGAA
>NW_025798825.1:0-3026 GCF_021613505.1 Equus quagga
GCAGAGAGGGCGAGCAGCACACCCGGGTCACAAATCATCACTGACAGTGGGGACTTGAGCCTGCGTTTCGCTGAATCGCCACGGTGCTCTGCGCAGCGGAGGGCTCCCACGGCTGCCGCCCAGCTCATGTGCTCTAAGCGCTGCGGTCAGAGGACAGCTGCCCGAGCATCCGAAGAGCGGCCTACGAGCGCAGGCTCAGGCAGCTTCTGGGTGGGGGTGCAGGCTATGCACATGGCGTGAAGGTTAGGAGGAAGGCATTCTGGTCCACAGATCTGCTCCCCAGTGCGTGCACGTCCTCCAAGAATAGGGAGGCCCGATTCACGACTATCTATAAGGAGAAGAGGCCCGCTGGCCCCCGCTGTCAGGGACGAGTGAGGAGGTGAGAGAATCTGCAGAGAAGTCAGGCCGTGGGGGAAGCGACTCAGTGTCCTGGTTTTGAAATCAGACCAGTCCACACTGCAGCGTTCCCTAACTGTGTGCCCCTAGGCACAGCACGCGGCCTCTCTGAGCCTCCGTTCCACATCTGTCCATGGGGATAACGACAGTAACCTGCATCTCACGGGAAGTCCATGAGGATGAGAGAGCAGACTCGTAGAGCACTCAGCACAGGGCCTGGCATACAGTAAGAGCTCATGACAGCTAGCTATGTTTTTTTTTTTTTTTGAGGAAGATTAGCCCTGAGCTAACTACTGCCAATCTTCCTATTTTTGCTGAGGAAGACTGGCCCTGAGCTCACATCCGTGCCCATCTTGCTCTACTTTATATGTGGGACAGCTCCCACAGTATGACTTTCGCAAAGGGGTGCCAGGTCCACACCTGGGATCCGAACCGGCGAACCCCGGGCTGCTGAGGAGCAGAACATGCGAACTTAAGTGCTGCGCCACCAGGCCGGCCCTTCTAGCTATGCTTATTAAAATTAGTTTTTCCCCAAACTAAAATCTGTGGCTCTGCTTCAGTAATTTCTCATTGAAAAAATACTATAGCCATTATAAATAAGCATGCAACGATGAGAAGGCAAATGAGTGGAAGAAAGGCACACCCTTACGCCTGTCCCAGCATTCTATGCAAACCACCAGTGACCTGTCTCCAACAGGACAATCGTCATTTGTGACATGCCAGGTGAGTGTCAACATGTCCATTTAAATGTCAGTGATTCACAGGGCTCATTCATGCCAAATGACAGGTGCCCGTCAATACTTCAGAGAAACAAAGGTATGTTAAATTACTAAACACTTGACCTTTCTACGATGTTTCCTTAAATCACTAGGCTGACGGACGCATGCAAAGAAATGAAGAAAAACCAGATTTACTGCATACTCTGAAGTTAAAAATTCAAGGATCAGTACAGGTAAATATATTAAAAAGAGAATGACAAGACAGATATAAGCGAGCTGAGATTCAGAGAAAACATAACTGGAAATGGAACATCTTTTTCACCATGAAATTTAAACAGTAAGTTACTCAAGATTTACTAGAGAAACACTATAAATCGTTACTCAGGGAGATAAAATTCTATTACAACATATACAATTTATTAAAATACGGCATTTTATAGAACAAAGGGCCCTAACAGTTGTCTATTCTAAGCCAAACTTCTCTAGAACTTAGTTTGCCCTAATGAAAAACATGTCTCTAAACATCAATTTAGTTGATGAGGAAGTTATTGCAAGACTTACTATAAAACTGAACAAACCTACTTTTAGTTATTAATCACCTATTGGTCATTCATATAAAATTCTTACCTAGAAATTGATTTAAAATTTCTCAAACATAAATTTTTTGATTAAAGCAGGGTACCCTGTGAAAATACGTAAGGATAAAAGCTAGCAGAATAGCAGGTGGAATCTTCACATTCTATGATTCCTATGAGATATGTGAATTTAAAAAATAGTCTATTAAAGGCATTAATTGTTTATGTCCAACAAGTTGATGAAATTTACAGTCTTGAATATAAGCATCAAAACCAAAAGGTATACTGTTTGTGTCAAGTTTCCGTTAATTCTATACTTGGTGGATTATCTCTGTATATATAAAAGATTTCATTTCTGAATTACACAAACCCTACACAGTTTGAATAAAAGCACTCTGATCCAGCGATATCATGCCTGTATCCACATCTGTTGTACAGTGACACAGCAGTAAAAACGTATCACTACTGAGGGAAAAAGACACTATTTCATGAGAAACGAAGATAACGCAGAAACCCCACTAATGAGCCCCAATGGCCCCCACACACACACCATGGCCCCCACTGTGGCGGTTCCCTGAGCACCCCGTGGAGGGGGTGTCACAGCGCGGGCTGAGGCCTGGACTAACAGTGACAAAATAAACAGAAGGATGACACAGGAAATCAAAACTAAACACGGAAGCAGACACAGCGTCAGCCGGCACACACAACTACAAAAACAAGGAAAAAGAAAAACAGAACTGTTTTTACAAATTCTCTGAAAGGAAATAAGCATGAAATTGTCAAAGAGCTTAAAATATCAGCTAATGAGCTAACGATGTAAATTATAAAAATACTATGTCAAAACACCGCAAAATGGACTAGTTACCACTTCGGACGCTACTAAAGCGATTCACGGTTCATTTAATTACATGCAGGCTAACAACGCAACTAAAAACGAAAATGGGTGGTAGCAGAAGAAATGAGAACGGAAGCACAGTTAGAAAGCAGAACGCTGTCAACATGATTTCATGCATTCACAAAACTCAGACTAAACACGTGAGAAAGCTAGGCACTATTCTTTAGAGCAGCACGCAGTCGCGGTCCCTGCACTTCCAGAGGCTGCGCACGAACGCAGCCCCGCGCTTCCCGGGGAGGCCAAGCGGCAGCGCACTCTCACTCACGCCACCCTGGATTCACCTGCAGAACCAGTGCCAAGCATGCCACCGAGGGCATTATTAAGAGGACCGATTTAGCTTTTTTTTCAGTTTTGTTTTTGACGGCATATTCTGTACCCTCCAGTCAGGCATCCCGAACGTAAAGACAGACAGCACTGACTCTCTCTGCACATTTTCCTATA
>NW_025798826.1:0-1491 GCF_021613505.1 Equus quagga
TTCTTGAGTTCTTTTTCTGTTAGTTTGTTATTAGAGTATAGAAATGCAACTGATTTTTGTAAGTAGACTTTGTATCCTGCAACTTTGCTGTAAATGTTTATTTCTAATATTTTTCCCATGGCTTCTTTTTTTTTTTATTAAAGATTGGCACCTAGGCTAATAACTGTTGCCAATCTTTTTTTTTTTTCCTGCTTTATTTCCCAAACCCCCCTGGTACATAGTTGCATATCTTAGTTGCATGTCTTTCTAGTTGTGGGATGTGGGACGCCGTGTCAACGTGGCCTGATGAGCGGTGCCATGTCCGTGCCCAGGATCCGAACCCTGGGCTGCCTCAGCGGAGCGCGCGAACTTAGCCACTCAGCCACCGAGCCGGCCCCACCATGGCTTCTTTAGGGTTTTCTCTATATAAAATCATGTCATCTGCAAACAGTGAGAGTTATACTTCTTCACTGCCAATTTGGATTCCTTTTCTTTCTTTTTCTTGCCTATTGCTCTGGCCCAAACCTGCAGTACTATGTTCAGTAAGAGTGGTGGGAGTGGGCTCCCTTGTCTTGTTCCTGTTCTCAGGGGGATGGCGCTCAGTTTTTCCCCGTTGAGTATGATACTGGCTGTGGGTTAGTGATTTCCCATTTTTAAAAATATTAGGAAATTTGTTAAGCGGAGAAAACTAGTCTGGCATCCTTACAGAGGAGGGAGGGTTGGAGATGAGTGCTTTGAAGACCCTCCTCTCATGGCCTGGTGGTTAAAGTCTGGCCCCCAGCACTCAGTGGCCCAGGTTCGCTCCCTGGCCACAGCACCACAGCACCTGTCTGTGTGCGGCCGTGCTGTGGGGCAGCTCGTAACTTACCACCAGGGTGCGCCACCACGCCCTGCGGCTCTGGGAGGAAGCACTGTCCTCCTCTGAGCCACAGCACCTGTGCCTGCTTTCTTGTGCTTACGTCAGTCTGCGCGAACCGTCTCAAGGGGAACACTCCTCCTGTGACTTGTTCTGACGTGTGTACTCCTTCACTCAGAAATGCCACCCCGTGCCACACTGCTGGGTAACAGCAGGGCACAGACGGGCAGGACTCTGCTGTCGGCTCACTGGACTCCAGTGCGGCGATTCTGCTCTAGCCACTTATCAGAGGGCTTCAGGAGCACAGACGGGGAGCCCTGTGGCTCTGCCTCCAGGGCTCAGGGGGCAGCACAGAGGCGCTGGTTCAGCTGGGCCTTGGAGGTGGAGGAGGAGCTCCTTAGCAGGGGACGATGGCAGAGGCGGCTCAGTGAGAGCCCAGGTGGGGAGATGCAATGGGAGCCTCTCACCTGGCATGCCTCGAAAGCATCGACTACAATAGTCTGCTTTTAAGTAAGACGTTAACGATTAAGCTCAAAGTAAAATCTCCCAGAATTTTCAGAATAAAGAAATCACTAACAACAGTCATAATAATAGGTAAGACTTAAGAACTCGAAGCACTTTCAGAGGTTAATTATTTAATCCTTCCCACAACCCCG
>NW_025798827.1:0-1491 GCF_021613505.1 Equus quagga
CGGGGTTGTGGGAAGGATTAAATAATTAACCTCTGAAAGTGCTTCGAGTTCTTAAGTCTTACCTATTATTATGACTGTTGTTAGTGATTTCTTTATTCTGAAAATTCTGGGAGATTTTACTTTGAGCTTAATCGTTAACGTCTTACTTAAAAGCAGACTATTGTAGTCGATGCTTTCGAGGCATGCCAGGTGAGAGGCTCCCATTGCATCTCCCCACCTGGGCTCTCACTGAGCCGCCTCTGCCATCGTCCCCTGCTAAGGAGCTCCTCCTCCACCTCCAAGGCCCAGCTGAACCAGCGCCTCTGTGCTGCCCCCTGAGCCCTGGAGGCAGAGCCACAGGGCTCCCCGTCTGTGCTCCTGAAGCCCTCTGATAAGTGGCTAGAGCAGAATCGCCGCACTGGAGTCCAGTGAGCCGACAGCAGAGTCCTGCCCGTCTGTGCCCTGCTGTTACCCAGCAGTGTGGCACGGGGTGGCATTTCTGAGTGAAGGAGTACACACGTCAGAACAAGTCACAGGAGGAGTGTTCCCCTTGAGACGGTTCGCGCAGACTGACGTAAGCACAAGAAAGCAGGCACAGGTGCTGTGGCTCAGAGGAGGACAGTGCTTCCTCCCAGAGCCGCAGGGCGTGGTGGCGCACCCTGGTGGTAAGTTACGAGCTGCCCCACAGCACGGCCGCACACAGACAGGTGCTGTGGTGCTGTGGCCAGGGAGCGAACCTGGGCCACTGAGTGCTGGGGGCCAGACTTTAACCACCAGGCCATGAGAGGAGGGTCTTCAAAGCACTCATCTCCAACCCTCCCTCCTCTGTAAGGATGCCAGACTAGTTTTCTCCGCTTAACAAATTTCCTAATATTTTTAAAAATGGGAAATCACTAACCCACAGCCAGTATCATACTCAACGGGGAAAAACTGAGCGCCATCCCCCTGAGAACAGGAACAAGACAAGGGAGCCCACTCCCACCACTCTTACTGAACATAGTACTGCAGGTTTGGGCCAGAGCAATAGGCAAGAAAAAGAAAGAAAAGGAATCCAAATTGGCAGTGAAGAAGTATAACTCTCACTGTTTGCAGATGACATGATTTTATATAGAGAAAACCCTAAAGAAGCCATGGTGGGGCCGGCTCGGTGGCTGAGTGGCTAAGTTCGCGCGCTCCGCTGAGGCAGCCCAGGGTTCGGATCCTGGGCACGGACATGGCACCGCTCATCAGGCCACGTTGACACGGCGTCCCACATCCCACAACTAGAAAGACATGCAACTAAGATATGCAACTATGTACCAGGGGGGTTTGGGAAATAAAGCAGGAAAAAAAAAAAAGATTGGCAACAGTTATTAGCCTAGGTGCCAATCTTTAATAAAAAAAAAAAGAAGCCATGGGAAAAATATTAGAAATAAACATTTACAGCAAAGTTGCAGGATACAAAGTCTACTTACAAAAATCAGTTGCATTTCTATACTCTAATAACAAACTAACAGAAAAAGAACTCAAGAA
>NW_025798828.1:0-1248 GCF_021613505.1 Equus quagga
ATGGGAGGGAGGAGCCACCCTGTGCCCTCCTGCCCTAGATCCCTGGCTCTGGTGTGCCCTCACCACGTTGCCCCCTCTGGGTTGCAGGGACGCCAGGCAGGGGTTCCAGTGGATCCTCAGGAAGACCCTGAGCTCCCCCTTTTCAAGGTCACCGACCGCCTCGGTTTCCTGCAGTGAGTTACCTGGACGCCCGTTCTTTTCATCTCAGGGATGGTTTCTGTTGGTGGAAACATCTCTCTGGAGGCAGGACCCGTCTCCCCAGCTCAGAGTCTCGTCCCCTGCTGCCCACTGCAGTCCAGGGTCTACAGTCGGCTCCAGCTGAGAGACCAGAAGTGGCCTCAGGATGGTGGGCAGGGGTGGAGCAGGGCCCTGGCTGGGCTGGGACACTCAGCAGTGTGGCCTCCACGCCTGCATGAGGAAGGGCGTGATGGTGTCCACCTCCCACAGTCAGAGGGCATGTCCAGCTGGGCCAGCAGTGGCTCCACAGGGTGTGACCACAGAGTGAGGGGCGCCTGGCCCAGCCTGTGGCAGCTGTCCAGCAGGTCTCCAAGGGCACAGGTGGTTCCAGTGTAGCGGCCACATGGGCACAGGCACAAGGGGCAGCGAGGGATGTGGCCTCTGGTGTTGACAGGATGGGCAAGGGGCGCTTTCAGACAGGACCTGGCCTGGGAACCTCCTGGGAAGGGGACAGAGGCAGGCGGAGTTGGAAGGCAGCTGAATATGGCCTCACCCCCGGTCTGGGGCTGGGAGGAGATTGGGGATGGAGGCCGGGCCTTGGTGGCGACAGAGAGGAGAGGAGGCTGGAGGGAGATGGGACTGGGTGGGGCATGTGCCCCTGGACGGAGCCAGCCTGGGACAGGACCGAAGTTGCTGGGCTCCTGGGATGGGGCCTCCTCTCTGGGGGAGGACAGTCCAGAGCAGGGCAAGGCCCGGGGGAGGCGCTCACCTGAGACGCCTGAGCCAGGGCCTCTGTCAGCCCCGAGTTCTCTGTGGTGCTCTCTGGAGACACCACCAGTCAGACCTGCAGGGGAGAAGCCAGCGAGGAGGTGCCTGATCAGGAGAGGAGGGAAGGGAGGGTGTGGAGCATGGAGAGTGGAGGAGCAGCCTGGCAGGTGGAGGGAGGACAGAGAGGAGGCGCCGTGGGAGTGCAGCATGAAGGTGGAGGGTGCAGCAGGCCATGTGGTGACACTGCCTGGAAGGGCCAGAGGCTGCAGACATGGTGTGGGGCCAATCTGGCTGCCCGCGGGC
>NW_025798829.1:0-1248 GCF_021613505.1 Equus quagga
GCCCGCGGGCAGCCAGATTGGCCCCACACCATGTCTGCAGCCTCTGGCCCTTCCAGGCAGTGTCACCACATGGCCTGCTGCACCCTCCACCTTCATGCTGCACTCCCACGGCGCCTCCTCTCTGTCCTCCCTCCACCTGCCAGGCTGCTCCTCCACTCTCCATGCTCCACACCCTCCCTTCCCTCCTCTCCTGATCAGGCACCTCCTCGCTGGCTTCTCCCCTGCAGGTCTGACTGGTGGTGTCTCCAGAGAGCACCACAGAGAACTCGGGGCTGACAGAGGCCCTGGCTCAGGCGTCTCAGGTGAGCGCCTCCCCCGGGCCTTGCCCTGCTCTGGACTGTCCTCCCCCAGAGAGGAGGCCCCATCCCAGGAGCCCAGCAACTTCGGTCCTGTCCCAGGCTGGCTCCGTCCAGGGGCACATGCCCCACCCAGTCCCATCTCCCTCCAGCCTCCTCTCCTCTCTGTCGCCACCAAGGCCCGGCCTCCATCCCCAATCTCCTCCCAGCCCCAGACCGGGGGTGAGGCCATATTCAGCTGCCTTCCAACTCCGCCTGCCTCTGTCCCCTTCCCAGGAGGTTCCCAGGCCAGGTCCTGTCTGAAAGCGCCCCTTGCCCATCCTGTCAACACCAGAGGCCACATCCCTCGCTGCCCCTTGTGCCTGTGCCCATGTGGCCGCTACACTGGAACCACCTGTGCCCTTGGAGACCTGCTGGACAGCTGCCACAGGCTGGGCCAGGCGCCCCTCACTCTGTGGTCACACCCTGTGGAGCCACTGCTGGCCCAGCTGGACATGCCCTCTGACTGTGGGAGGTGGACACCATCACGCCCTTCCTCATGCAGGCGTGGAGGCCACACTGCTGAGTGTCCCAGCCCAGCCAGGGCCCTGCTCCACCCCTGCCCACCATCCTGAGGCCACTTCTGGTCTCTCAGCTGGAGCCGACTGTAGACCCTGGACTGCAGTGGGCAGCAGGGGACGAGACTCTGAGCTGGGGAGACGGGTCCTGCCTCCAGAGAGATGTTTCCACCAACAGAAACCATCCCTGAGATGAAAAGAACGGGCGTCCAGGTAACTCACTGCAGGAAACCGAGGCGGTCGGTGACCTTGAAAAGGGGGAGCTCAGGGTCTTCCTGAGGATCCACTGGAACCCCTGCCTGGCGTCCCTGCAACCCAGAGGGGGCAACGTGGTGAGGGCACACCAGAGCCAGGGATCTAGGGCAGGAGGGCACAGGGTGGCTCCTCCCTCCCAT
>NW_025798830.1:0-2341 GCF_021613505.1 Equus quagga
CCTGGGTCCACCTTCTCCCTCCTCATAAGCTGAAGAGAACTCTGATCTCACGAGGACAGAAGTCCCAGGGGGCTGGGAGGGTAGCCCCTAAGCGGGAGTGCGAGAAAGTGTGAGTGTGAACCTGTGATCCGCCAAGCCAGATGCCGCCTGCCCCGCCTGCGGGTTTGCCCGCTCTCTGATCAGACAGACTGGGGGGCTGGCAGCGGGGCACACAGGTTGCTCTCTGAAGCTCTGAGTGCAGTGCTACATTTGGATTTTTTTGTCTTGCATATTAGACATGAAGGAAGACCTGGAGACCCTGCTGGCCCTGGAAAGAGCAAAAATAATTGCCCAGTATGATCAGGTGAGGCCCAGGAGGAGATCCTAGCTCTAGGAGCAGGTACGGCCTGGGGGCAGACGATGGCTGGCAGGAGCAGGTGAGGCTCAGGTGGGGATCACACAGCGGGAGCAGGTGGGGCCCAGGTGGGATCACACTGCAGGAGCACTGATATCCTAGATAAGGATCATAGCTCCAGGAGCCGGTGGGGCCCAGGCTGGGATCACACAGCAGGAGCAGGTGGGGCCCAGGTGGAATCACACAGCAGGAGCAGGGGAGGCTGTCAGTCTGCTCCCATTAGGGAAGGCATGTCCTTGTCCTTTGGGCTGTGCCCATTGTCACAGATTCCAGACCTCCTTAAGGACACAGGGGAGGGAGGAGCCACCCTATACCCTCCTGCCCCTGGTCCCTGGCTCTGGTGTGCCCTCACCACGTTGCCCCCTCTGGGTTGCAGGGACGCCAAGCAGGGGTTCCAGTGGATCCTCAGGAAGACCCTGAGCTCCCCCTTTTCAAGGTCACTGACCGCCTCGGTTTCCTGCAGTGAGTTACCTGGACGCCCGTTCTTTTCATCTCAGGGATGGTTTCTGTTGGTGGAAACCCCTCTCTGGAGGCAGGACCCATCTCCCCAGCTCAGAGCCTCGTCCCCTGGTGCCCACTGCAGTCCAGGGTCTACGGTTGGCTCCAGCTGAGAGACCAGAAGGGGCCTCAGGGTGGGCAGGGGTGGAGCAGGGCCCTGGCCGGGCTGGGACACTCAGCAATGTGGCCTCCACACCTGCATGAGGGAGGGCGTGATGGTGTCCAGCGCCCACAGTCAGAGGGCACGTCCAGCCTGGCCAGCAGTGGCTCCACAGGGTGCGGCCACAGAGTGAGGGGCACCCAGTCCCACCAGTGGGATGTTGTCCATCAGGTCCCCAAGGGCACACGTGGTTCTAGTGTAGCATCCACATGGGCACAGGCACAAGGGGCAGTGAGGGATGTGGCCTCTGGCATTGACAGGATAGGCAGGGGGCGCGTTCAGACAGGACCTGGCCTAGGAACCTCATGGGAAGGGGACAGAGGCAGGCGGAGTTGGAAGGCAGCTGAAGATGGCCTGAACCCCTGTCTGGGGCTGGGAGGAGATTGGGGATGGAGGCCGGGCCTTGGTGGCAAGAGAGGAGAGGAGACTGGAGGGAGATGGGACTGGGTGGGGCGTGTGCCCCTGGACGGAGCCAGCCTGGGGCAGGACCGAAGGTGGTGAGCTCCTGGGATGGGGCCTCCTCTCTGGGGGAGGACAGTCCAGAGCAGGGCGAGGCCTGGGGGAGGGACTCACCTGAGACGCCTGAGCCAGGGCCTCTGTCAGCCCCGAGTTCTCTGCGGTGCTCTCTGGAGACACCACCAGTCAGACCTGCAGGGGAGAAGCCAGCGAGGAGGTGCCTGATCAGGAGAGGAGGGGAGGGAGGGTGTGGAGCATGGAGTGGAGGGGCAGCCTGGAGGAGGAGGGAGGATGAGGTGGAGGCACTGTGATCAGGATGGGAGGGGAGGGAGGGTGTGGAGCATGGAGTAGAGAAGCAGCCTGGAGAAGGAGGGAGGATGGAGAGGAGGTGCCATGATCAGGATGGGAGGGGAGGGAGGGTGTGGAGCATGGGGAGTGGAGAAGCAGCCTGGAGGAGGAGGGAGGATGAGGTGGAGGTACTGTGATCAGGATGGGAGGGGAGGGAGGGTGTGGAGCATAGGGAGTGGAGGAGCAGCCTGGAGGAGGAGGGAGGATGAGGCAGAGGTGCCATGATCAGGAGGGGAGGGGAGGGAGGGTGTGGAGCATGGGGAGTGGAGGAGCAGCCTGGAGGAGGAGGGAGGAGGGGAGGAGGCGTTGTGAGGGGGGATGAGGAGGAGGCGCCGTGGGAGTGCAGCATGAAGGTGGAGGGTGCAGCAGGCCATGTGGTGACACTGCCTGGAAGGGCCAGAGGCTGCAGACATGGTGTGGGGCCAATCTGGCTGCCCACGGGCCTCAGTCACTGCCCATCACCCAGTGGACAAGCAGCCGTTTGG